>NC_056737.1:1148087929-1148387929 GCF_019279795.1 Protopterus annectens | reverse complement strand
GTAAATATCAACTTAGAATAAACACCAGAGTTTCAAGCACAAGAAATATTAAAAATAATACTTATGGAAAGATTCACAAAGATACAGAAATACAATACTTAACTAATCTCATTATATTTTCCTGACTGATCTAAAGAATTACTCTCCCCTAGTTCTCTTACTAGAGCAAAGCAAGATGAAGTCGGTGAGTGGTCTTTTCAGTTCCAATAACAGACTGTCCTAAGACGTCTCTCTCTCTCATCTACCATTACAGCATCATTTCAGTGCTGGCTTATAAAATGACATTACACACATCTGGTCATCCAACTTCTGTTTCCCACACTACCCCTTTTACTGGAAGCTGAGCCAGAATCTTATGCATATGTGTCACCATTCACACATACACACACATAGAGCTTTGGTATGATGATAGCATCTGGAAGCTATAAAACCATTTCAAAAACGTCCACCCTTCCAGGGTAGTAATTAGTTCACCCATAAGGACAATACAGCAGAGTTCCTAGTCCTTATTTTCACAGACATTGTGTCTCTGGCTGCAGTCAGAACTGTTAAGGTACAATCTTTATGGCCTAAACCTGGCAATTTAATTTCACAGTATTTTTCGAAGTTAGCCAGACTGAGATTAACCACTTCTCTTCCAGTATCCTCTGTTGCAATATATCAATTTCAACAGTTAAAAGCAAAATCTGAGGGTAATGCTACTCAATGCTTGAAGTCTAAACCTCAAAATGCACTCACTCAAGGAACTCCTTAAAATGGAGGACATCGACATCTGTGCAGCGACAGAGAACTGGTTCAAAGCTCCAGAGAGCACCCCTGCATTACCAGACTATAATTCATACCACACCTTTCAGCCACCTAACCTGGACCAAAACACTAAAGGTGGAGGCATGTCCATATTCATTAAAGATATCCACACCTCCAGGCTAGTTGCTCAGCATAATGCATCCGAGATTATCCAAGTGCAACTAATGCTGGACAAGACCGCAATCCAAATTGTAGCTTGCTACAGATCCCCCACCATGACCCAGGATTCCCACTACTCATTTCTTGATACACTAGAAAATATTAGGGTACAACTCAACACCCTAATAATGGGCGATTTCAACTACCCCACCATTAACTGGGAAAACTACTCATGTACCAACTCTTTTGCTCAACGTTTTCTCGAATTCATAAATTCCAATGCCTTGGACCAACTTATATACACCCCCACCAGGGCAGCAATATCCTAGACCTGGTCATTATCAACATGGGCAACCAGTGTTCCACACTAGAGGTCAGTTCCTTGTTGGTCAGATCCGACCACAAGCTAATCATCCTAGACATCCACATCCCGCCCACACCCCGCATTAGGGAAATCACCACAAAAAATTTCTCCAAAGCCAACTTCACACTTCTTAAGACAGAAGTGGTAAACTTCATGACACCCGTGCAGATGGACAATAAAGGTACGACTGGTGAATCCTACACAAATGCACTTTATAAGCACTTACACAAGTGCATGGATCATGCTATCCCTAACAGAACCAAGATGCTATCCTCCAAAAAAAGGAAGCCAATCTAGTGGTCCCCTGCCATAAACAAACTCTACAACAGAAGAAAGAAACTATTGCATAAAAGAGTAAAATCTTTCAATTGGAGGAACTCCCTGGTCAGCCTCAGTAAGAAGCTGAGATCCCTCATAAAATCCTCCAAAGCTAGTTATGAAAACAAAATCACCACTAATTCTAAAGACAACCACAAAGCATTCTATAGCTATGTCAAGAATCTCAATGGCAAAACTCAGATCTGCTCTGAGTTACAGCACAATGGCACTAAATATACAGAACCAACTGATATTGCCAACATCCTGGCAGATAGGTTCAGTACTAACTTTACCCCCCTATCACCCCCTAAAGGGCCCATCTCTATACTGGAAGAATGCAAAGTTCCTGTAATCACGGCTGCACAGGTAAAAACCACACTCTCCAAAGTCAAGAACACAGCATCCATGGGACCTGACAACATCCCAGTCTATGTTCTACATGAACCACAGAATGAACTGGCACCCCACCTAAGTACCACATTGACTCATAGCCTCACCTCAGGCTTTGTGTCCACAAAGGGGGAGCCACCACAGACCCAGGGAACTACCGCCCCATTAGCCTGAATAGCCTGGTCTACAAAGCCATGGAATGTATCATCATGGAACTTATAAACAAAGACACTGGTAATCTCCAAACTCTGAACCCCACCCAGTTTGGGTTTGTAAAAGGCAGATCATGTTTCCTAAACCTGATAGACTTCTTTGAAGCAGTCACCAAAGGCGTAGACAAGGGTAAGGTGGTTCAAACAGCCTATCTAGATCTCACCAAGGCTTTCAACACCATTCCCCACTCTGGAATTATACATAAACTCACTAAACTAGGTATAAATCCCTATGTCACAAGATGGGTTGCAAAATGGCTCACTGACAGAACACACACTGTGAAAGTAGCAGACTCCGAATCCGACTTCAGACTAGTGACAAGTGGAGTCTTCTCCTGTTTGGTATCTACTTCTCTGAAGTACAGGCTAACGCAGAAGGTCTTTGGCTAATGAAGTTTGCAGATGACTTCAAACTAGGAGCCAAAATCAAAACTCCTAATGATGTGGACATCCTACAAAAGGGCCTCACTGAGACAGATGCCTGGTGTCAAAGCCATGGCCTCAAGCTCAATGCCAAAAAGTGCATTGTCATCCCCTTTGGTAAAAACTCTGTATCCATGAACTACCACATAAGCATAGTCTACTTAACACTGAAAGTATAACAGACCTTGGGACACAGGTGGACAGTAGTCTCTCCTTTGATAATCACATCACCACAGTAGTCAGGAATTCCTTCTACATGGCACACCTCATTACAAAAAGTTTCTCATCAAGGAAAAAAAGAGGTCATTGTTCCCCTCTACTCGTCACTCATTAGACCCATTATAGAGTACAACACCCATTTTGGTATGTACCTCACAAGACATCTACAACAACTGGAAAGGCCGCAAAAATACCTCACAAAGAGAATTACCAGCCCCAAACAGATGTCCTACGCAGACCGCCTCAAAAAACTCCAGCTTTACTCCATTGCATATCACCTACTCAGAGGCAAACTCTGCCTAACATACAAAGCTATGTCAAACCCAAAGCTGCTGGGCATGCTCCACTTAAAGAAATACCAATCCCTCCAAGCTACATGCTCTAGGGACATAAACCTTGTCACCACAATAAACAGAACATGCTGGAGGGATAAATTCCTGTCCCAGAGACTTCCCATTCTCTGGAATAAACTGCCTATCTATGTCAAAGAAAGCTCCCCATTAGCACTCTTCAAGAAAAATCTTGATGATTGGATCACTTCTGTGGCTCTGCTCAACAGGGGCATAGGAAAATAATTTTCTTGGGTGGCGAAAGCCAGGGTACCTTTTTGGCTAGGCTAGTATAGGCCCTAAGGCCAATAGCCTAGTACCTACCTATGAACCTAAGTAATGTGGTGGGTGGCCAACTGGCTTAATGACAGAACCCACACCGTGAAAGTAGCCAATTCCAAATTTGTCTCCAGACTGGTGACAAGTGGAATACCACAGGGTTCAGTACTGGGTCCCCTCCTGTTCGGCATCTACTTCTTGGAAGTCCAAACCAACACAGAAGGCTTACGGCTAACAAAGTTTGCAGATGATTGCAAACTGGGAGCCATTACTGAATCCCCTAAAGATGTGGATATTCTACAAAAGGGCCTTGTTGAGACAGATGTCTAGTGTCAAAACCACAGCCTTAAGCTCAGCACCAAAAATGCATAGTTATCCCCTTTGGGAAAAACCCTGTGCCAATGAACTACCACATAGGTGGTAGTCCACTCAACACTGAAAGTGTGATACGATACCTAGGGACACAGGTAGACAGCAGTCTCTCCTTTGACAACCACATAGCTACAATGGTCAGGAGGTCCTTCTGTGTGGCACACATCACAAAAGGTTTCTCATCCAGAAAAAAAAGAGGTCATTGTCCCCCTCTACTCAGCCCTCATTACACCTATTATAGAGTACAGCTCCCCATTGGGATGTACCTCACAAGACATTTGCAGCAACTGGAAAGACTGCAGAAATACCTCACAAAGAGGATCACCGGCCTTAAACGGATGTCCTATGCAGACCGCCTTTTAAGAAACTCCAGCTCTACTCTGTCGCATATCGCCTACTCAGAGGCGATCTCTGCCTAACATACAAAGCCATGTCAAACCCAGTGCTGCTGGACATGCTGCACTTAGAAAAATCCCAATCCCTGTGGGCCACATGCTCCAGAGACCTTAACCTTGTCACCACAATAAACAGAACTTGCTGGAGAGATAGGTTCCTGTCCCAGAGACTTTCCATACTCTGGAACAAGCTGCCCATTCATATCAAACAGAGCACCTCATCGGCCCTGTTTAAGAAAATTCTGGACGACTGGATGGGGAATAGGAAATTTATCCCAGGTATCACTTCTGTGGCTCTGCTCAACAGGAGCACAGGTAAATACATTTCTGGGTGGCTAAAGCCAGGGAATCTTTATGGCTAAGCTTATATAGGCTATGGGCCTGAAAGCCTAGTACCTACCTATGAACCTATGGAATTCTTAACCCTTCAGGTATTATATACACAGTCTCCTTCATTTTGTAATTTATTTCACATACTATCATATTCATAACTAATGCAAACAGTATACAACTCATTGAACATCCCTGTGTTCATATGTACTGCTTCACTTAACCAGCCATTTACAAGTATTTTTTTAGCACTACACACTGACATACACAATTTCCTAACTTTTTCATTTATACTCATTATTACTCATAAGATTTCAGGTCCGATTGTGTCAAATGCCTTATTAAGGCCGCCTATCATGATTTTCACTTCTTCTCTATTCATAATGTCATCTACAATTTCTCTATCATTAATCCTTGACAACCATTCCCCTTTATACTGTATCTGCTATCTTCCATAATATTTTCCATTTTAGTTTCAAATCTCTTTTGTATTATTTTTCATAAAGATCTTATAATCATTGTTATTCAATACTGCTGGTCACCAGTTTCTGATTGTCTTCTATCTTCCTTCTTCCATATGAATTTAAGTATTCCACTCCAAAATTCTTTATAAATAAACCTTCATTTAACCATTCTTTGAAAATCCATAATCTTTTCTTATTTTTATTTATCCTTTCACATTTTTTCTCTCTCCTTACACTACCATCTTCCTTTACTAATCTGCTTCAAGTAACTTAATACTTCTTTTTCTTTGTAAAAAAAATCTTTATTTATATAACAATTCTTGTATTTTTCTTGATTTCTTTCATAGCATTCTTTTTCTTTGTCAAAGTACTTTCTATCTTTATGGTCTAAATCTTCCAATGCATCATTATATGTTCTTTTATATTTTTCTTTCTCTACTTTTCCCACAATATAGTGCAAACAAATTATATTTTCCTTACATATCATCCAGAATTCAGACTAGTTTTTATAAATATGTCTCATAGTAACATGATCTTTCCATAACTGTATTAATAATCTCTTTCCTTCTTTGTCCCATGCTTTCTCATTATGGATGGCGCAGTGGTGCAATGGTAGCGTTGTCGCTTCACAGCAAGAGGTTCTCCGGTTTGATTCTCGGCTGGGGTGCGTTCTGTGTGGAGTCTGCATGTCCTCCCTGTGTTCATGTGGGTTTCCTTCGGTGCTCTGGTTTCTTCCCATGTTACAAAGACATGCATCTGGAGCATTTCTCCCCGGGCCTCCGCTAAAAATTGGCTTCATTCCAAGTCGGACTTTTCCAGTTAACAAATGTTAAATAAAAATTTTAAAAAATTATCCTTTTTATTCCTTTGCCTATCTTTGTATATTCCTTGTTTTCCTTTATCAATACCCATATTGCAAGATGATCAGAAAATCTTGTTTCAACAACCTCCCCTTCTATAAAGGATAGTCAAGTAAAATCTTACCATAACCATTGATGTCCCTTTTCTTCCATGTTGCAGTATTCATATATTTATTATTTATTTATTTTAGTTTAGTTTACATTTATTGACTGGGTTAGTCCAACTGAGCTAAGTAGCCCTTTTTCAGCAGAGGTCTGGGGAGAAAAGCTCCACAGTTTTACAGTTTTAGTGTTAACAGTGTCAGCGGGTTGCAATGTATAAATATAATGAAATACATTTTATCGGAAAAATAATAGTGGGAAAAAAACATAATAAGCATACATTAGAGAAATTATTGAATACAAACATTTTCAATAATCAGTGAAAAGACTTCATAGTGCAAGTAGTTATTTCATGTGAAATTAGAAATGGAGATAAGAGCTGGAGAAGAAGAATGATACTTTGAAGAGGTTTACGAGCTAAAAAGGTTTGAAGTTTTGGTGATTACATATGAATTAATGGGTTAGACCAGTGAGGATGACTGCAGTGGCAGGACCAGTGAGTTTGGAGGTACTCTCTAGTGGCAGTTTTAAATTGATCTGTATGTTTGAGGCACCTGATTTCTAGTGGCAATTTGTTCCATGATATGGTAGGATTGTAGCTCTAGAGGTTGCAGCCGATTTTAATTTTAGGTTTGTATATTTGTAGTAGGTTAAGGTCAGAGCTATATAGGAGACCTAGTGGGGGAATATTGAGATATGAGGGGAGATAGGCCTGGGCAGAAGGATTTCAGGTATGGTAGAGTGAATTATTTGTAGTTGAGAGGGTACAAGCTGGTGAGGTAATTCCAGCCAGTTTAGGTATCTTAGTGAAAGACAATAATGTAATTTATAAGTTTGGTGAGCAGCGAATCTGGCTACCTTGTTGTAGATAGACTTTAGTTTAGTTAGTAGTGTGGAGTCGAGATTGGCAAGAATTTGGCAGCTAGGTAGAAGGTATGCATGAGAGAGGGTTATTTTTGGTTTGTTAGAAACTTTTTGTTTTGATAAAGAAGGCCAGGTTTTTGATGTGTCTTTTTGATGCAGTTGTCGACATGTAGATCAAACTTGAGCTGGGTCATCTATTGTTACTGCTAGTAGTTTTGTACTAGGTTCAACATTAATGGGGGTGTTATTGAGGGACAGTTCAGAAAATGTAGATTTAAGGTGGGTGAAGTTCTTTGGGAGAAATAGTAAGAGTTTTGTCTTGTTAGCATTAGAATTAGCTGGTTGTCACAGAGCCAGGATTTGACTGAGTTAAAAGATGCTTGAGTTGCAGAGATAAGGTTAGAGGGAGTATCTGTGATGGTGATGATGGTGGAGTCATCTGTGTATTGTACAAGGGATGACTGTGGACAGGAGGAGTAGATTAGCAAATATCTTGAATAGTAATGGGCCAGGGATAGATCCTTGGGGGACTCCCACTTTGACAGGAAGAGGAGGGGAGAGAGCTGAGAGCCATTTTACTGATTGTAGATGGTCAGTGAGACAGCTAGAAAACCAGGTAGTAGTAGAGGCAGAGAAGTTTAGGTTAGCCAGTTTGTTCAGCAGAAGAGGGTAAGAAACCATATCAAAGGTTTCTGAAAGGTCGAGTAATAGGCAGGAGACCAACTTATTATTGTCTCTGGCTAGAAAAATAGTGTTAAGGAAAGCTATAAGGGCAGTTATAGCGCTATGTTTAGGTTGAAAGCCATGCTGTGTAGGTGCGAGCAAGTTTTCCTGTAGAAGGTATTTCATGATTTGCTTGTGTATGCATTTTTCCAGTATCTTTGAGAGTGGTGAGAGGATCGAGATGGGTCTGAAGTTTGTAATGTCAGTGGAGTTATCTCCTTTGTGAATGGGTATGGTGTAGAATTCTTTCCAGATAGATGGGACCTTAGAATCTGAGATGGAGCGATTTATTAGGATTGATACAGGGAGGGCAAGGGATTCAGCAGTAATTTGCAGTAAATAGGGAGGCAAGTTGTCAGCAGAGCAGGGTTTAAGTTTAGGGAGCAAGGATTTCATATAGTTAGTGGGTACAGATGTAAGAGAGAAAGTGGTAGAGGAGCTGAAAGTAGGAGAGGATTTATAAACGTTAGTTGAGTTGGTAGTAGAGGGGAAAGAATTTATCAACTTAGATATGGATTAAATGAAATAGGAATTGAATGAGGTAGCTGTATCTTCTGGTGAGTTGTTTGGGCAGGGGTTGGGAGAGGAAGGGTTACCACGGTGCAGGATTTGGTTTATAGAGTTCCAAAATTTCTTGGGATCTGTTTTTTGAGCAGTTGGAGGTTAAAGTAGAAGTTCTTTTTGTCTTTGTGGATATGTTTTTTTTTTTTGCCTGATTCCTCAAGAGCAGGGTCAGTTCACCCTTGCATTCTACTTGTATTTTTATGAGTGAAGCTATTACATTAGCAGTATTTCTTAGTAGTTCTCAGCGTGCTAATAAAACTGACTGTTGTAGCCTTGTGTCCCCCCCCAGCTAGTGCAGTAATCCTAACTGTCCAATAGACAGTATACATTTAATTCAGATCCCTGTGACTAAATTAATCATCAAGCAGCCCTCTCAGTGCTTTCTGCCTTAGTTTGTATCACTTGGAGGCCCACCTGTTTATTTGTATCACTATACATTCCCCTTCATTGCTAATGTATCTCCCTACTCTAATCTGTGCACAAACTGGTTACTAATTAGCAAGGCAATGTGAAGACACACTCTCAACCTTAATAAAGTTTGCTGGCTCTTCTTTCCTTCACTTTACAGGTAGTTTGAATTCTTACTTACAACCTTTGAGGCCTTCACTGATTGTTTTCCACTGAATGCCTCTCTGGTTTCTTTGCATTCCACCTGGTTTACACCCATTGTGCTATCTCCCTCCCCCAATACTAAGTCTATATTAGAATCCTGTAGGTTTGCCACCTTTTTCAAATGGCCAAAGTGGGACATTTTCGGGACACACATCAGATTTTACAGGCCGACACATACCCACGGTCAGTACAAAGGGTATAACTTAACTTTTTTGCCTAAATAAAAGCTTATTCTTGTAGTATTTTAGTTGCTTATTCTGTTTCTTGTAACATTTAGGTATTTTAGATACAGAATAACTGTTTTATGCAACTATTACATAAAATATAGGATATAATTATGTCCTACAATCTCAGGACATTTGCAATTTTTAATATTTTTTGTCAGGACACAACTGCCCAAAGAGGGACTGTCCCTCGCAAAGTGGGGCAGGTGGTAACCCTAGAATCCTGCTGAGCATGGAGCCATCTTTAAATGTCTAGTCTCCCACCAGGACACAAGAACTCTTCAGCAATTGTATTCTGCTTGTTGGTAAGCAATTAGACCTCAGGAATTTGTTTAAAGTGTTCAGATTTGTAAAGTAATACTTTTTACTCTTGTCTTGGTGGAGCCTGCCCTGCCTCTACATTTATAGTAATCACAACCACACCCACAGCTCACCCTCACATCGCCTCCACCAATCACAGCTCCTCAAGTCAGATCACATTATACCACACTACCTTGCTCCACACAAAATACTCCCAATCACTCTCATTCCCATTAGGCATTTTTTACATCACCCACACTGCTTACCCATCCACATATAGTGCAACCCTATAATTCTTATTCAGACCCCCACCTAGTACCATCTTAAACTTTATAACCATGACTATCACACAACTAAGTCTAGTCTGTCTTCTCATACTTCTTTATAACACCACAAGTTATCACTCTAGCAATATCCCTAAACTTAGTAGCACAACACTACATTATGCACTCTCATATACAGACACCACACATTATAATAATATCTACCCACAATTGTTCAAGAACTACATAACGGACCAATTCATAACTAAACACATATCCTCTCATTCCTACTCCAAAAAAAAACACAATACTTTCTCACATCTCACACTCCTCACCAAACTCCAACATCTGTATCACCATTTTAACACCAGGCTCACCATAAGTGGGGATATCCACACCAACCCAGACCCAAATCCATCCTGTCCAACACAAACTGCTCCAACACAAATGTCAGAACATAACACCCCCACTATCTTCATCCCTGGGCAAAGCAACAACAGCAGCAAAACCAACAATCTTTTAATGCTAAATATTAATATTACACTTATCAAAAATAAAATACCTGAACTCCAGGCCACAATAGCACACTACTCCCCAGAAATAGTTGCTTTAACAGAAACCTGCCTAAATAAAAACATAGCTAACTCAGAAGTTCTCTCTACCGGCTACAATATCATTAGACAAGACAGACCACTTCATAAAGGGGGTGGAACTGCCTTACTGTATAAGTCCAACTTAACTGTACGTCAATTACCAAACTCCTACCCCTCCCCCAATAATTGAGACATACTTATCTCACAACTTCAACCTAAAAAGGTCATCACCACAATTGTGATCTATATTCCACCTGGTAATACACCTGCTAGCCTTGAAGACCTCTTATCCTGGTGTTCTTCCACATACTCACAAGAAACCCTTATTCTGGGGGATTTCAACCTAGATTATTTCACCTGCATATCAGAAAGTACAGTTGTGTATGCTTACCATAAATGTAGATGTTCGAGTGTATTCACTGTTGCAGTCATTACATTTGGGTTATCTGCTTGCAGGTAGCCCTCAGTCAGCCTGATTAACAAAATCTTGGGTCCTGCGTCAGTTGCTGTCCCTTCTTCCATGATGTCAGGTCATCAGGAATATAAAACATGCAGCCGACGCCATTACATCAGCTTTTCTTGCCCCAGATGTCAGGTGCCCCCCTAATGGGGAGCAATTAAATATAAAAACACAATGATATACCTCCAACAAAAAAGCAGATACACCAAAAAGGCTTTTAAGTATAGTAAGGGAAAGCAGAGGTATAGCCAAAAGAATTTAAGGGGCTGGAGGGAGAGTAACCAGACCAGGACTGCAACAGTGAATACGCTCGAACATCTACATTTATGGTAAGTGTACACAACTGTATTATGTTCTTTGTGTTTCACTGTTGTGGTTATTACATTTGGGTAGATTCCCAAAGCTATGGTTGGGAGGAGGAATTTAGACAGCATTAGGACCAGCTATAAGGCCCTGCAAGACTGCAGTGGCAAAGCCAGCTCTGGATTTAGAGAAAATTGGCAAATGATAATGCTTGGTGAAAGTATGCACAGAACTCCAGGTAGCAGCTTCTAGGATGTCCCTGGTAGGGACGCCTCTGAGAAAGGCTGTAGAGGTAGATGCAGCCCTGGTGGAGTGAGGTCTGACCCCTGGGGGATAGATTTTCCATGGTGCTTATAGCAGAAATGAATACAATGGCCTATCCATTTAGAGATGGTTTGCTTTGAAATAGCCTTTCCCTCTGCCCCTGTAGCAAATGCCACCAGCAGTTGTTCAGATCTCCTTTGAGGTTTAGTACTGTCCAAGTAGAATCTAAGCTGTCTGTGCACATCTAAGGAATGCAGTATCCATTCCCCTTTGTTCTGTGGATTGGGAAAGAAGGTTGGCAAATGAATAGACTGATTAAGAGCCACACTGGATACCACCTTGGGCAGGAAGGATGGATTGGTTCTGAGGGACACCCTGTCTGTATGAAAGATAATGAAAGGCACCACTGCCATAAGGGCCTGTAATTCAGATACCCTTTTAGCTGAAGTGATTACTAAAAGGAAAGCTGTTTTCCAAGAAAGAAATTTTAAGTCTGCAGTAGCAGCTGGCTCGAAAGAAGGTAGAGTGAGTTTCTCCAAAACAAAGTTAAGGTCCCAGGCTGGGGTTGGAGCTCTCCTGGGTGGTCTCAAATTTTTGGCCCCTCTAAGGAACTGTTTGAGCAGTGGATGAGAGAAGAGGGGAGGTTCTGTGTTATAATGAGCTAAAATGGCTGAGGCATGGATTTTAATGGAGGGAAAAGACAGGCCCTTGTGAAGCATCTCAGTTAAGTATTGTAAAATCTGAGGTAAATTGGGCGCTGCTGTGCTCATCCATTTAGATTGGTTCCAGGCACATAAGCCTTTCCATTTTTCAGCATAAGATTTTCTAATACTAGGCCTCCTTGCCTCTAAAATGATATCCATCACAGGTTTACTGAGGGATGGTAGAGGAGAGATTATGTAATTAGCCATGCTGCAAGGTTCAGTGTTAGAAGCTGAAGGTGCAGAATCTGGTTTTCCTGCTAAGACAACAGGGAAGGAGTCTGAGGCAGGTGCCATGGGGATAACCATGACACACTGCGCAGGAGGGGGTACCAGTGTTGGTGTGGCCAGTCTGGAGCAATCAAAACCATCCTTGGTTTGTCCTGCTTGCTTTTTAGTAGTACTTTGGAGAGCAGAGGCAGAGGGGGGGAAGGCATAGACTGATGGTTTTTTCCAGCTTAAGGACAGAGCGTCCACCTTCCAGGCTTGCTTGTGGGGAGTCCTTGTGCAAAATTTGTCCAACTGGTAGTTCTGGGAAGAAGCAAACAGGTCTATATCTGGGCTCCACCCCATTCCCTTGTCAATATGTTGAAAATCCTTGGTTCCAGTTTCCACTTGTGTGGGTCCATGAGGTTTCTGCTTAGTCCGTCTGCCAGTGTATTTAATTTTCCTGGCTGGAATTGAGCTTGTAGGTGCACTTGGTAACTCAAGGCTGTGTTCCACAATGCCATGACTAGTCTGCAGAGGGGGTAAGAATTTGATCCCCCCTGCTTGTTTATGTACCACATAACAGTGGTGTTGTCTGTCTTTACCATAAGTTTTCCTGGAAGAATGTGGTCCTTGAAAGCTGTCAGAGCATTCTGTACAGCTAACATTTCTTTTTGATTGATATGCAGCCGCATTTGACTTGGGTTCCATTTTCCCTGAATGCACTTCCCTGCCACGTGAGCCCCCCATGCATAGTCTGTTGTTAGGGACTGGGCGACAAGGGGTGGTGTTAAAGGTAGTCCCTTGTTTTGGTGGCAGGCCTCTGCCCACCAAAGGAATTCAAGGTGGAGGCAAGGTATGATAGGAATCACTGCTTCTAGATCCTGAGAATGTTGACACTATAGGCTTTTTAGATACCACTGTAGTTTCCTCATATGCGGTCTTGCATATGGAATTAGAAGAATGCAGGAGGCCCTGAACCCCAAAGCTTGCAGTATTTGTCTTGCAGATAGCAGGGCTTTTGTGGCCACTTGTTTGAAGTAGGTTGTCAAATTAATTTGTTTCTCTGGTGTGAGGTAAGCCATGTGGGAAGTTGTATTCAAGCTTGCTCCCAGGAATATTATTTGCTGACAGGGTATCAGGTGTGATTTCTTTTCGTTTATGGTGTACCCCAGACAAGTTAGAACCTTTTGTACAAAGGCCAGATGATTTAAAAGCATGTCCTGGTTTTCTGCCTGAATTAGACAATCGTCCAGGTATGGGTATATTTGAATATTTCTTTGCCTACAAAATGCAATAACTGGAGCTAGGCACTTTGTGAATACCCTGGGCGCAGTAGATAAGCAAAAGGGCAGTACAGAGAACTGATAGTGTGTGTAGCCTGCTTTGAAGCGTAGGAATCTTCTGCAAGATTCCCTGATTGGGACATGCAGGTAAGCTTCTTTTAAATCTAGTGTTGCCAACCAGGCATCTTTGCCTAGCATAAGGAAGTAATTGGTGAAGAGTCAGCATCTTCAATTTTGGAATTTCCAAAAAGGTGTTTAGAGTAGACAGGTCCAGGATAGGATGTCATGAATTGTCTTTTCTGGGTACCAGGAAAAGTCTCGAGTAGAAACCTTGTCCCTTTTCCGCCTCTGGTACCAGTTGAATAGTTCAAAACACCAAAGGCCAGCAGGAAGAGTACATAAGACACTTGTAGACCAAGTAAAGTAAATAAAAAATTACTTTATTCATACCGGTTTCGGCTACCCAGCCTTCCTCAGTGAAACAAAATCACAAACATGTTCCTAATTAGGCTATATATACCCACCCCCAACCAATGGAAGACATGGTTCAACCCGGAAAATAATAAAACTGAAAAAAGTAATACAAAAGCATTACAAATAGAACAGTAAACTGAAATCACATTTAAGTATTGATAGTTATGCATGTGTAAATAAAAAATACATATGAAGACATTATTTATACATATGGTAACACACCTACATATAAAAATATAAAGGTATGAATATATATATATATATATATATATATATATATATATATATATATATATATATGTGTGTGTGTGTGTAATTACACATACATGTGATCAACACAAAATGTGATCAATACAATTCTTTGATATACATAACAAAAAGAAAAAGAAACATAACCAACTGTGATGCCCTGCATATGCCTTGAAAAGTCATACTCTTATAAACTTATATATACATTTGAGTACAATAACTAGAATTACATATAACCAGTCCATTATATATGAATATGTTGAATATAAACAACATATAATATATGGAACAAATACTACTCACATACATAAAAATCAACAAAATAGACATGAAAAAGTACAGTTTTGTACCTACCATAAATGTAGATGTTCGAAGATCCACATTGCTGCAGTCCTTACACTTGGGTAGTCCGCTGTCCTCGGTCGGCCCGAATATCAAAGTATAAGGCTGACGTCGGTCAAGGCGCATTTGACTGACATCAGGACGTCAGGGTACAAATGTGCATGACCGACGTCATATCCTCAGTCTTTTCTTGCCCCAGATGTCAGAAGACCCTAAAAATAAAGGTCAAAACCAAAAGACAGCAAACAAACAACCAACCATCTTAGCACTAAAAATATGTACAATATATACAATATACACCCTATTGACAACCCAACCCACACAACCGCCTCTAACTACAGAGGGGAAGGAGGGAGGGTAAATTGGACTGCAGCAATGTGGATCTTCGAACATCTACATTTATGGTAGGTACAAAACTGTACTATGTTCTTCATCTCACATTGCTGCAGTCCTTACACTTGGGTAGAATCCCAAAGCAGAGGTAAGGGAGGATGGCCAAACTATAAGGAAGCAGGAGCTGCCAAAATGCCCTGCAAAACAGCAGTGGCAAAACCAGCCCTGGATTTAGAGTAAAGTGGTAGGTGATAATGCCTAGAGAAAGTATGCACTGAACTCCAAGTAGCTGCCTCCAAAATATCCTTAGTTGCCACCCCCTCAAAAAGCTGTCAAGTGGCAGTAGCCCTAGTGGAATGAGGCCTAATCCCAGCTGGAATCTCCTTGCCATGATGGGAATAACAGAAAGCAATGCAAAACCCAATCCACTTAGAAATAGTTTGTTTTGACACAGACTTGCCCTGAGAACTCAAAGCAAAAGAAACAAATAACTGCTGAGACTGCCTGAACCCTTTAGTTCTGTCCAAATAATATCGCAACTGCCTGTGTACATCTAAAGTGTGCAAAATCTTTTCCCCTTTATTTTGGGGATTTGCATAAAAAGTAGGCAAATGAATAGTTTGGTTTAAAGCCACACTAGAAACCACTTTAGGCATAAAGGAAGGATTAGTACGTAAAGATACCCTATCCTTGTGGAAAATTAAGAAAGGCTCAACCGCCATAAGGGCCTGCAACTCAGAAACCCTTCTTGCAGAGGTAATAGCCAACAAAAAAGCAGTCTTCCATGATAAAAACTTTAATTCAGTAGTAGCTGCAGGCTCAAAAATATGTAGAGTGAGTTTCTCCAACACAAAATTGAGATCCCAAGCAGGAGTAGGAGCTCTTCGTGGGGGTCTTATATTCTTTGCCCCTCTAAGAAATTGCTTGAACAAAGGATGAGAAAACAATGGTGGGTCACAATCATAGTGAGCCGAAATTGCTGCAGCATGAACCTTAATAGAAGAGAAGGACAAACCTTTGTCCAGTAACTCAGTAAGATATTGAAGAGCCACACTTAAATTAGGCTCAGAAACATCAAAATCCTTTGCTGCACTCCAAAATAAAAATCTCTTCCATTTATCTGCGTACACTTTCCTTGTACTAGGCCTTCTAGCTTCCAAAATAACATTCAAAACTTGCTGTGGAAGTGGAGGCCCACTATGGTTCAAAACAGAATATGCCAGGCTGTTAGGTGCAGAGAGTGAAGCTTGACATTGAGCAAATGACTGTCCTCCTGAGACAACAGGTGTGGAATCGAAGGCAAAGGCCATGGAGGCTTCCACCAGGCTTCTCAGTAATGGGTACCAATGCTGTCGAGGCCAATCTGGAGCTATCAAAATCATCCTTGGCTTGTCTTGTCTGGCCTTTAGTAGTACCTTTGGGAGGAGAGGCAGAGGCGGAAAGGCATACACATGAAGATTGCTCCAATTGAAAGAAAGAGCATCCACTTTCCAAGCTGTGGGATGAAACCTTTTGTGCAAAACTTTGGCAGCTGGTGGTTTAGTGGAGAAGCGAACAGATCTATGTCTGGAGTTCCCCATGACACTGTCAATTTCTGAAATACATGAGGATCCAATTTCCACTCGTGGGGATCCATAATTTGTCTGCTCAACACATCTGCTAAGGAGTTCTGTGCTCCCGGCAGAAACCTTGCCTGAAGATTTAGCTGTAAACTGAGAGCAGTCTCCCACAAAATCATTGCTTGCCTGCATAGAGGATAAGAATGTGTTCCGCCTTGCTTGTTGATGTACCACATGACAGTTGTGTTGTCTGTTAGAATCAACACCTGCCCTGGAAGAAGTAAATCCTTGAAAGCTATTAATGCAAACTGGACTGCTAACATCTCTTTCAAGTTGATATGTAGATGTTGTAGTCTGGCAGGCCACTTGTTTTGTATCCACTTTCCATTCAGATGAGCTCCCCAAGCTTTGTCTGAGGCATCTGTCGTTAGAATCTGACTCGCCTCTGGCCGGGTCACAGAGAGTCCCTTGTTTAGGTGACATTCCTGAGCCCACCACAACAATTCCTTTTGAATGCAAGGTATTATTTGAATGACAGTGTCCAAATCCTGGCAGTGCTGTGTCCATACATTTTTGAGATACCATTGTAGCTTCCTCAAATGCAGTTTGGCATTGGGAAGCACCAGAATACAAGATGCCATGAACCCCAAGGCTTGAAGGACTGTCCTTGCAGTCAGCCTGGACTGATGAGACAACTGATGAAAGTAAAGGGAAAGATTCTTTTGTTTGTCCGGGGTCAAAAAGGCCATCTGGGATGCTGTATTCAGTCTCACACCCAGAAAGCACATGTCCTGAGAGGGTACTAGACTGGACTTTATTTCGTTCACAGAATACCCCAGGCATCTTAGCACTGCTATCACATAATCCAAATGATGAAGAAGCTCGTCCCTTCCTTGAGCCAGAATCAGGCAATCGTCCAAATAAGGATAGATCTGTATTCCTTTTAACCTGAGGAAAGCTATCACTGGAGCCAGAACTTTCGTGAACACTCTGGGCGCAGTAGATAAGCCAAAGGGCAATGCAGAGAACTGATAATGAGAAGTCCCAGCTCGAAAACGCAGATACTTCCTGCAACTCAGTCTGATAGGAACATGAAGGTAAGCCTCCTTGAGATCCAAAGTTACCATCCAATGATCTTTGCCCAGCAGAGGTAAAAGCTGCTGTAACGCCAACATTTTGAACTTGGGAATGTCCAGATAAGTGTTGAGGATAGATAAGTCCAAAATTGGTCTCCACGTGTTCCCTTTCTTTGGTACTAGGAACAGGCGAGAATAAAATCCTAGGCCCACTTCTGGCATAGGGACCGGCTGAATGGCCCCTATTTGGAGTAACAGAGAAATTTGCTTGTGAGCCTCTATTCTTTGTTGAGGAGGAACGTCTGGCATGCCTTTGTAAGGAGGCAAGGTATGGAAATAAAACCTGTAACCGTGGTGTATGATATCCAATACCCATCTGTCTTGGGTAATTAAACTCCAATTTTCTTTGAAAAGTGCCAACTTTCCTCCCAAAGGTGCTGCCAGACGAGAAGGCTCTGGCAGCTGAAAAGGTAGGTCATTGGGTCTGTTTACGAAAGGACTGACCCCTGCCCTCACCCGAAGACTGTGCAGGAGAACTCCCTGTTCTAGGCCTGAAAGAGCCCTGAGCTCTGCCCCTACCACGTCTAGATCTACCCCTAGACTGGGAATCATAAGAAGGATAAGTCCACCCCTTAGTAGGCCAATTCCTACTAAACTTTGGAGGCTGAACCTGCAAAAAATCTTTAACAGTCTGCATAGACTTAGCCTTGTCTTCCATTTTCTTTAAAACTGCCTCAACAGGAAAACCAAACAACACATCAGATTGTAAAGGAGCATCTAAAATCCTTGTTTTAACATGGTCAGATAAATTCTGATCCCTAAGCCAGGCGTGCCTGCGAAGAACTGACCCAGTGGCAGCCACCCTAGACGAGGCCTGTACAGCATCACAACCACATTGCAAAGAATGCTTACCCACCTGCTCAGAAACATGTACTAAATCTTGTAACTCTTTACAATCAATACCTTCCGCCAGAGCATCAACCTTAGACTTCAATTGTGAAAGGAGATAGTTTTGGTATTTCAACATGTGGAACTGGCAATTCAAAGCCCTCATAGCTAGAGTGGAAGAAGTATAAACTTTCTTTCCCCATCTATCCAAAGCCCTGGCCTCTTTATCTGTAGGAACCGGATTCTTGACAACAGAAGCCTTAACACCTTTAGGCCCCTGACTAACAGTTTCTGGGTCTGCCCTAGGACTCTTAAAGAGACACTTATGAGCTTCAGGCACGCTGTCATACCTATCCAGTTTAACAGGACCAGGAGGCAAAGAATCAGGATTAAGAGAAGCCTCTGTAAAACATCTTCCACCACATCCAAAACAGGAGGTATAGCCAAAGGCCTATGCTGGGGTAAAACAAAAATTCCCTAAGCCTTTTCCTGGAATCAGAGAAGTCCTGACCTTCCCACTTAAAATGCTCCCTCATGGAATGAAGAGTTTCTGAAAAGAAAAATCCTCAGGAGGAGAAGCAGAAGGAGTAGAATCATCCACATCAGAATCAGAATAAGGAGAATACTCCTGCAAGTCTTCAGCCAAGACTCTGAAACATCCAAGCCTGCTCAAAACTCCCTAGCTCAGGCTCCACCCTAGGTCTCTTATCAGGAGGGGCAAAGAACCCTAATCAAAGTAATCAAATCTTCTGCCATTTTAAGCATATGCTTCTTGGGCACAGTTCCTGAAGAACTAGGGGTGACACCAACTGAAGCTAAACCTGGCCTGCCTCTGGGAGAAGCCTTGGAAACAGAAGGAGAGGGCCTAACCACCCTAGGAAGGGAGGGGAGTATAGTAACCTGAGAAGCCCCTTCAGCCTGACCTGCCTCCTGAGAGGCCACATCCTGCAATAACAAAGTCTCTCCCTGGGATCCCAAAGAAACCTCCGGTGGAACCACCGGCTCCACCGACACCTCTAAAGAACCGGCGTCCGCACGGACGGTTCTTCTAGCCTAGGCTTAACTGCTTTGTCCTTGCGCTTCTTGAAGAAGCGCCGGAGCATCCGACGGCATTTTATAATTGCACCGCTTCCCGAAGACTAACCTGGCACAATCTAACCTTCTCTTTATAGTGCGCTTATTGAATCTAGCACAAGAGCGACACCCAACAACATCGTGCTCAGGCCCTAAACAAGGAATACACAAAGTATGATAGTCTCTATGCGGTATCTGTTTCCCACAAGAAATACAATTATTCACTTTTTCTGACATCCGTAAACCACTGAGGCAAAAAAAACTAAAATATTCCCCAACGGGGTACTTAGCCAACTTTGACTCGGTCTGAAACTCCGAAATCGAAAAATTTCAGAACGCCAACCGGCACTTGCAATGCTGCTTCTGCATCGGACCATGCGGCAAAAAAGACTGAGGATATGATGTCGGTCATGCGCATTTGTACCCTGACGTCCTGATGTCAGTCAAATGCGCCTTGACCGACGTCAGCCTTATACTTTGATATTCGGGCCGACCGAGGACAGCGGACTACCCAAGTGTAAGGACTGCAGCAATGTGAGATGAAGAACATTCCATAATGTCCTTCATAAATGGTCATTAAGTCCTGGGGAAAATAACGCCCCTAAGTTAATGATCCAATATTTTTCTTTATGGTTCAGAATTATGTGCCAACCCTGTTGGTTACTTCTATCCCCAATTATTTTATCAGTAACCATGAACCTGAACTCGGCATTGGCATGCTTAATGCTGTGTCTATATAGGGCATTAGTTTCTCTTCTGTTTTGGATATCACTTCTGTGCTCTGACATCCTGATTCTCAATGAACAGGAGGTTTGGCCAACATAAAAAGCAGAGCATTTGCATGTGGCTAAATAGACTATCCAACTGCTACCACAATTTCCAAAAACCTGTAAGTCATATACCCTGCTGGTGCTGGCACTGGTGAATTGTTTTAGTTTGCTCACAAACTGACATGACCCACAGTGTCCACATGGGAACATTCCCAGTAGTTTGTCCGCAGTCATTGTCATTTGTTGGTATGCTGCTCCCCCACTCTCCTTGTGCTTGAAGTGCGAAAAAAGAGCACTCAATGTTTTCCCATGTCTGTTGGAGAATGGGCATTTGGGGCCTAAATATTTCCCAAGTTCATCATTGGCCAAAAGTATATTCCAATGAGTATCTAATACATCCCTGATAACATTATGGTTGCGTCCATAAGTAGTCACAAACCTGAGATTATGACTTTCTTGTGTGGTCCTACGTCGTTTATACTCCAACAATGTGCCTCTATCCTGAGAAATACACCATTCACTAGCTCTGGCAATATCTGATTCCCTATATCCCCTATGCAAAAACCTTTTACACAAGTCTTGTCTGGCATAATCTCAGGTTTGTGACTACTTATGGACGCAACCATAATGTTATCAGGGATGTATTGACAGAGGCCCAGGTTATTAATCTAATGGGGAGGCGAAAGCCAACACTCTGTGGCTAGGCTTATAAATGCCCATGGGCAGATAGCCTAGTACTTACCTATGAACCTATGTTCAAATTTCTGTTCAGATGAACTGATTCTTTTAATACACATAAATTGTGACTTGGGGATGTTGCGAATGGCGTGGCAGGGGGTGCATACTAGATGCATGGAGCAGGGTATTGTATTGAGTATATTTTCTAAAGGTCTTGGTACTGAGAGTATGATCCTCATTCCTATAAACCGTGACATCCAAAAAATTAATAGTGTCATGATGTGATGTTAAAGTAAACTCAATACCCCACAAGTTGTCATTAAGGTATTCCAAAAATTCCTGAAAATATGCCCCATCTGCCCACCACACCATCCAGCAATCATCCAAATATCTATGTCAGATGTCTATTTCCACTTGGTAAAGGTTATGAAGGGGATCATAGATCATGCATTCCTCGAAAAAGGCCATAAATAGATCTGCATATATGGGAACAAAGGAAGCTCCCATAGCTGTACCTTGCAATTTCCAGTAGCATTCACCCTGCAAGTAAAAAACATTTTTGTTCAGGACATGTTCTGCCATACATACCAGTAGAGTGTTAAATCCAGGAGGGTATATGGCAGCATGTTCCAATCAATAATGTTGAGTTTGTAAACCATCCCAGTGGGGAATACTCATATATATTGCTTTTACATCCACGGTGCACATTAGCCAACCAGGTTCCAATTGGGTGTTAGATATTATTTGAAGAAATTGTGTTGTGTCTTGAATCCTAGCTCTGACCGAAGTCAGTAAAGGTTTTAGATACTTAGCTAAAAATGCTGGCAAAGGTTCGGTCAAGGAGCCTATACCTGACACAATAGGTCTACCTGGAGGCTGAGAAAGTGATTTGTGAATTTTTGGAAGTAGATAGAGTATTTGTTTCTGCGGATCAGTAACAGTGAGATGATTTTGAGTAGAACTGTTGATAATACCTTCCTCTACTGCTAGGCTTATAAATGTGTCAATCTCCTTCTTAAATACAGGAGTGGGGTCTATGGACATTAAAATGTAACATCGGGTGTTTGATAATTGTCCCCTGCCCTCGTTTACATAATATCCCATATTCATGACAACCACAGCCCCTCCTTTATCAGCTGGTAAGATGACTATATTGTGGTTGCTTCTAAGTTGTTCCAATGCAGATATTTCAGAAGAGGAAATGTTCTGACCCAGAACGCATGATTCCCTATGTGAAAAATGTAAGTCTCTTAAAACTGTTTGTAAAAATATAGAGACATGTTTGTTCATAGGTGGTTGAAATCTGGATTTGTAAAACCTGAATTATTCAGATCTTTGAGAGTTGTCTGAAAAAAATAGTTTGAGATTAAGTCTACGACAAAAAGACAAGACATCAGTGACTATATTATATTCATCAGCAAAGAATCTGGGTACAAATCCAAGGCCTTTATTCAATAATCCAGTTTGTTCATTGGTATTACATCACATAAGTTAAGCACATTCTGACCAACATTATTAATTATTTCGGAAGTGTCTGTAACAAGTCTTCCACTGAGTTTATTCTTATCCCCATGTTGGTGTTTGCGGCCTTCCTGCCGTTTCCATCTACATCTAAAGGGTGTGGTGCATTGGATTTTTTACGACTGGGTGATTCCCTGGTACTGACACACTCATTGTCCATAAATGAGGATTCCTCCCCTGATGTGCTTAGATAGAAGTTATCTGTTCTCTTTAAGATGGATCTAGGTCTCTTCCTAGATGTATTATTGCTGACCACTCTATTGGTATCTGAAAATCTTACCATTCTTGATAAGTCAAAATGACGACCCCTTTGGTAATCCGTAATGTCTCGATTAAATGTTTTAATCTTCCTATCACGGGTTTGTTTATCATGGGTAGCCAACTCTTTCGATAAATTGTTGATAGAAACAGCATATAATGGTAGGGACTCATATTTTTTACAATCCTCACATAGGGCTTTCACCTCATTTAAATTAATGTCCACCATCCTTTCATAATAAGATGTTAGAATGTTAACAAACATCATAGAGGCCTGTTGTAGAGCTGAGTTCCACTCCTTAGTCAGTCTATCCTCCGATCTGCCAACTAAAGGTTGAAGACAAACTCTAAGGCCTCCAGGTGCTATTTCCCTATTTATGTATGCTCTAAAAAGTCTAAGATGTCAAATATTGGCCAGTAAATTTTTTAGGCCCTTGCCTAGCTTATTAAATGCCATATTGCATCCATTTGAAGGATCAATATTGGAGCCATTCTGATTATTGTTTGGTCGGATATCTATGTCAAAAACTCCAATATCATCCCTATCGGCACATATACCATATAATTGGGGATAGAAGTAACCAACAGGGTTGGCACACAATTCTGAACCATAAAGAAAAATACTGGATCATTAACTTAGGGGCATTATTTTTCCCAGGACTTAATGACCATTTATGAAGGACATTATGGATTTTCATGTCTATTTTGTTGATTTTTATGTATGTGAGTAGTATTTGTTCCATATATTATATGTTATTTATATTCAACATATTCATATATAATGGACTGGTTATATGTAATTCTAGTTATTGTACTCAAATATATATAGGTTTATAAGAGTATGACATTTCAAGGCATATGCAGGGCACCACAGTTGGTTATGTTTCTTTTTCTTTTTGTTGTCATGTATATCAAAGAATTTTATTGATCACATTTTGTGTTGATCACATGTATGTGTAATTACATATATATATATATATATATATATATATATATATATGTATTCATACATTTATATTTTTATATGCAGGTATGTTACCATATGTATAAATAATGTCTTCATATGTATTTTTTATTTACACATGCATAGATATCAATACTTAAATGTGATTTCAGTTTACTGTTCTATTTGTAATGCTTTTGTATTACTTTTTCCAGTTTTTTATTTTCCGGGTTGAACAATGTCTTTCATTGGTTGGAGTGGGTATATATAGCCTAATTAGGAATATGTTTGTGATTTTGTTTCACTGAGGAAGGCTGGGTAGCCGAAACCAGTCTGAATAAGGTAATTTTTTTATTTGCTTTACTTGGTCTACAAGTGCCTTATGTACTCTTCCTGCTGGCCTTTGGTGTTTTGAAAGGTTCATGGTTTGGCCGTGCAGTCTGTACTTGCAGAGCGTTTGGTTGTTCTAGTTGGGTGTTGGCTTTGCTGTTGGTTTGGAGCACTGGCACTGTCGAGTCCATTTATGAGGATTTCTTATACCCTTCCACTTTTGGTGGACCAACCTGGATTACAAGTTTGTATTAGTATTTTCCAGTATCTGTGGTTTTCCTGCCATTGCTTTTGGCTATCGGATGATTCTTCGGATCATGGACTGATATTTACTTTCGTATACATGGTCGAGTCCTCGGGAGGCCTGCAGAGTTGATTTTTCTGCATTCCATTGGTTTACTTCCTTTGGATGACCGTATGTTCAACTTGTGGATTCTAAGGTACTGTGTAGGGTTTGCAACTTTTATTTAGTAAGACAGTCAAACGGGACGAATTTACTTTCGTTCGGGGCAGTTGGTGGCGATATCATAGTTTTATGGAAAGTGTTATACTCCAACGAGGGTGACTGTCATTTGGACTATGGTCTGAGTTAGAGGAACGCTATCCTGAATTTTGAGGGCCTACAGCATTTAGCGAACTATAACCAATATATTTAACAACTTTAAACATAATACAACCTGGTCTTGATGTGGATATACTTTTATTTGTATCCAGGTAGTTTGTTAATTAGCTTGTAGGGCGAGTGGGTTGCCCTGGGATATCATGAACATATGTATGGTATATTATAGGATTAGTTGATTGTTTTGGCATTTGGGGAAACAACTTTGACTATATATGTATTGGTATTAATAACTTAGGTTATGTTTAGTGCTTGCAACTTTTATACAAACAAAACGGAAGCAACATAACTTTTGTGGAATACAGTTGGTGGCTGTATCATTACTTTATGGATTGTGTTACAAGCGTGACTGTTTTTTGGGCTTTGTTCGCAGTTTGAAGAGTGCTAACTGGATTTTGGAGGGCCCACAGTGTTTCATGAACTACAATCTATATTTTAATAACTTCAAATATATTCCAAATTGATACTGATGTGGATGATCTTGTATTTACATGCAAATTGTGTCTTTTTCCCTTAGTATGTAGGGCAAGTTGGTTGCCCCGGGGATATTGAGAACACGTGTACATACCCGAAATCACCAATACCCTCTATGGTAATTAGATATTATTGTCAACAGCAAGGGGTCTAAATAAGGCCCGGACCCATTTTGGGGTAATATTGGCGATAGTTTTGACCATTTGGTTAGGATTTTTGCATGGGTATGATTATATGGCTTATATACATAACATTTGAGTTTGGAATAATTATACACATGGTACTGGGATATACACAGGTACCTGATTTTATGTGGTTTACATTATTTATGTAAGTAGACCAGACAACTAATCAAAGAATTTTTACCAAATTCATTTAAATTTAAGCTAGGCTTTCTTGTTAATGAATATTGGGCAGCATTCAGCCATGCAGGATAAACAATTATATCAACAATGCTAATAACCAACTTCATTTATTGAACTTTCTTGGATAATTAATAACATATATACCGAACATTGTCCACTGGAATAATAATATTTGATGGGTTTACCCGACATTATTTGTATTTACAGGAGACATTTAATATTGACACATGATTTAACATTTCAGGATAGTGGCTATATATACATAAATGTTAATTATTGCATAATTGGAATATGCTGTTTATCAGCCGACTTAGCATTGGATAGTATCAAGAACAACAGACTGTCGCTGTTATTACTATTTACTCCTAGAACAAATTACCTTTAAAATAGCGACGTTATTTTGAGTGAATTTTTATTTTTATGGTTGGTCCTTAGAGATTTTTTATACAAGCCACACTTTCTGGTTATGTCAATTTGAGTATTGGTCTAGGTCATCTCATCTCTTTGGCCCTTTTGAAATAGGGGGCCTTTTGCGACAACTCTATTGGTATCTGTTTTTTAATAAATCTTATATGTTATACATAATATTTCCTGACATCCCTTGGTAATTCGGTGTTGCTTCTATATATTACAATTTGTTATTTTACCGGGTATTTAGTTTTTCATAGGGATCCAACTCTATTTAAGTACAAGCCTTTTTTTGACTACAATCAGGGGCATTGGTATTTGAACAACCTACCAAAGCATGGATCTGGAGAGCATTCTCAATGGATTATGTGCCGATAGGGATGATATTGGAGTTTTTGGCATAGATATCAGACCAGGCAATAATCAGAATGGCTCCAATATTGATCCTTCAAATGGATGCAATATGGCATTTAATAAACTAGGCAAGGGCCTAAAAAATTTACGGGCCAATACTTGGCATCTTGGACTTTTTAGAGCATACATGAATAGGGAAATAGCACCTAGAGGCCTTAGAGTTTGTCTTCAACCTTTAGTTGGCAGATCGGAGGATAGACTGACTAAGGAGTGGAACTCAGCTCTACAACAGGCCTCTATGATGTTTGTTAACATTCTAACATCTTATTATGAAAGGATGGTGGACATTAATTTAACTGAGGTGAAAGCCCTATATGAGGATTGTAAAAAATATGAGTCCCTACCATTATATGCTGTTTTAAGTTATCGAAAGAGTTAGCTACCTATGAGAAACAAACCCGTGATAGGAAGATTAAAACATTTAATCGAGACATTACGGATTACCAAAGGGGTCGTCCTTTTGACTTATCAAGAACGGTAAGATTTTCAGATACCAATAGAGTGGTCAGTAATAATACATCTAGGAAGAGACCTAGATCCATCTTAACGAGAAAGTACAGTTTTGTACCTACCATAAATGTAGATGTTCGAGTGCTAATACAGCTGCAGTCATAACAGATGGGTTCTCCTGCCGTCAGGCGGGTCCTCGGTCGGCCGAATTCCAAAGTCTAGGTCCGGCATCAGTTGTCGCTTCTTCCCTGACGTCAGTGCGACAGGGGTATAAAGGAACCAGCCAATGCCATTTTCTTCAGTTTTTCTTGCCCTAGATGTCAGGTGCCCCCAGAAGGAAGGCAATACATAAATTTGTGTAATAAAACAATGCAATATAATCAAAATACAGTAGTTGCAAGCAAATACACCATAAATGAATACCCCAATCAGGTTGTATGAGGAGGTGTAGTCAATAGGCCTGTCCCAAGAGGGGAAGGAGGGAGGGAAACCTGGACTGCAGCTGTATTAGCACTCGAACATCTACATTTATGGTAGGTACAAAACTGTACTATGTTCATCGTGCATACAGCTGCAGTCATAACAGATGGGTAGAATCCCAAAGCTAAGAAAGGGGTGGTAGGCACTAGGTGGAACTAGGAGGAGCCAGGATGCCCTGCAAGACTGCAGTGGCAAAGCCTGCTCTAGTTTTGGAGTATAATGGTAGGTTGTAGTGCTTGGAGAAGGTATGCACAGAACTCCAAGTCGCTGCTTCCAAAATATCTTTGGTAGGAACTCCTCTGAGGAAAGCTGCAGAGGTAGCTGTGGCCCTGGTGGAGTGAGATCTGATGCCTGTAGGTACAGCTTTGCCATGAAAAGAATAGCAAAAGCGTATGCAGTGGGCTATCCATTTTGAGATTGTCTGTTTGGAAATTGGCTTTCCTTGAGCTCCTACAGCATAGGACACAAAGAGCTGTTCTGATTTTCTGAAAGGCTTTGTTCTGTCCAAATAATAACGCAGTTGTCTGTGGATGTCCAAGGAATGTAGTAATCTCTCCCCTTTGTTTTGAGAATTAGGATGAAAAGTAGGTAAATGTATGGCCTGATTCAAAGCTACCCTGGATACCACTTTAGGCATAAAGGACGGGTTGGTTCGTAAGGAAACTCTGTCCTGATGGAAGATGATAAAAGGCTGCACAGCCATGAGAGCTTGTAATTCTGAAACTCTACGAGCTGAGGTAATAGCCAGAAGGAAAGCTGTTTTCCAGGACAAATATTGCAAATCTGATGAGGCAGCTGGCTCAAAGGGAGGCAAGTTCAGTTTTTCCAGAATGAAATTGAGATCCCAAGCAGGTATTGGTTGTTTCCTTGGGGGTCTTAGATTCTTAGCCCCTCTGAGGAACTGTCTTAAGAGAGGGTGAGAGAATAAGGGTGGATCAGTGTTGTATTCTGCAGAAATGGCTGAGGCATGGATTTTGATGGAGGAGAATGAAAGTCCACTGCTTAGCAGCTCAGCTAGATACTGTAGTATTTGAGGTAAATTCAGTTTTCCAGGATCCTGGCCCTTTTTCTCATTCCAAACACAAAACCGTTTCCATTTTGCGGAGTAAGCTTTTCTAGTTGACGGCCTCCTGGCCTCCAAAATGACATCCTGCACCTCCTTGGAGAGTAGGGTCTGTTGTGATGCTAAGGAATCTTCCATGCGGCTAGATTGAGTGTTTTTAGCTGGCTGTGAAGAGTTTTGAAGCTGTGCTGAGTCAGGAGAAAAGGCATTAGAGGCAGGGTCCATGGTGGAGAATGCATCAGGCTCCTCAGGAGTGGGTACCAGTGTTGTCTTGGCCAGTCTGGAGCAATGAGAATCATCTTTGGTCTGTCTGCTCTGGTTTTCAATAGAACTTTGGGCAGCAGAGGAAGAGGTGGGAAGGCATAAACTGTCATTGATGTCCAACTGAAAGAGAGAGCGTCCACTCTCCAGGACTTTGGATAGAAAATCCTTGAGCAGAATTTTGTCAATTGGTGATTTTTGTGGGAGGCAAAGAGATCTATGTCTGGCCTTCCCCATGCTTGTATTATTTCTGTAAAAACTTTTGGATGCAACTTCCATTCGTGTGGATCTGTCATATTTCTGATTAGGTTGTCTGCCAGCGTGTTTTCCTTGCCTGGCAAGTACTGTGCTTGTAGTTCGATTTGTAAGTCCATGGCCATGTTCCAAAGTGACATGGCCAGTCTGCATAGGGGGTATGAATGTGTTCCTCCCTGTTTGTTTATGTACCACATAACTGTGGTGTTGTCCATTCTTATCAATAGTTGACCTGGTTGCAGAAGGTCTTTGAAAGCTATAATAGCATTTATTACTGCTAGCATTTCCTTTTGATTGATGTGAAGGTGCCTTTCTTTTAGGGACCATTTGCCCTGAATGCACCGATCTGTCATGTGCGCCCCCCAGGCGTAGTCCGAGGCGTCTGTTGTGATGACTTGATTTGCTTGAGGCTTGCTGAATGGAAGATCTGTGTTTGTTTGGCATGCTTGAGCCCACCACAGAAATTCCTTTTGCAGACATGGAATTAGTGGTATTATTGTTTCCAAACTGTGGCTGTGTTGAGACCATAGGTTTTTCAGGTACCATTGAAGTTTCCTCATATGCAGCTTTGCACATGGGATTAGTAAGATGCAAGATGCCATGAATCCCAGAGCCTGCAGGATTTTCCTTGCAGTTAGCCTGGTGCAATTTGCTAGTGTTCTGAAGTATTGAGTTAGTTGCCCCTGCTTCTCTGGCGTGAGGTAGGCCATCTGGGTGTTTGTGTCCAAGTTGGCACCCAGGAAAATTATCTTCCGAGAGGGTATTAGCCTTGATTTCTTTTTGTTGACTGTGTATCCCAGAGAGTTCAACAACATTATTACATAAGCCAGATGTTTCAGAAGAATGTGCTTGCTGTCCGCTTGGATCAGGCAGTCATCCACATAGGGGTATATTTGTATCCCTTGAAGTCTGCAGTAGGCAATTACTGATGCCAGGCATTTTGTGAATACTCTGGGTGCAGTATATAAGCCAAAGGGCAATGCAGAGAATTGATAATGGGTTGAATCTGCAAGAAATCTGAGGTATCTTCTGCAATTTTGTCTGATTGGGACATGCAGGTATGCCTCCTTGAGGTCCAATGTTACCAGCCAAGACTCCTTGCCCAGCATGGGAAGAAGCTGCTGTAGAGTGGGCATCTTGAATTTTGGTACGAGTAGAAATGTGTTCGGGATGGATAGGTCCAAAATAGGTCTCCAATCTTTTCCCTTCCTTGGTACTAGGAATAGTCTGGAATAAAAACCTTGACCTTGTTCGTGTGTAGGTACCTCTTGAATTGCTTTCATGTTTATGAGATCTGTAATTTGCCTTTGTGCCTCTGCCCTTTGATTGTGTGGCAGGTTTGGCATGCCTCTCATTTTTGGAAGGGTGTGAAAATGGAATCTGTAGCCTCTGTTTATAATGTCCAGGATCCATTTGTCTTTTGTGACAATATGCCAATTTTTTGAAAATAATGCCAGTTTTCCTCCTAAGGGGGCTGCCATTTGAGTCTTGCTTGGCATGCAAAGGGGAAAGTCATTGGGCTTGCTTTCTGAATGATTGCGAGTTATCCTCACCACCTCTTTGTGTAGGAGCTTGCCATTGTCTGCCTCTAAACGATCCTTGGGATTGTCCACTGCCCCTCGGGCGTCTGTATCTACCTCTTTGGGGTCTGTCCGTGGCTGGAAAGGACCAATTTTTGGAAGGCCAATTTCTACTGAAACGTGGGGGTTGTACCTGTAGAAAATCTTTCACAGTTTGCATTGATTTAGCCTTTTCCTCCATTTTCCTTAATACCTCCTCAGCATTAGCACGAAATAATACATCCTTTTGTAGAGGGGCATCTAGTAATTTAGCTGACATGAATAGGCAAGGTTTGTTCCTTGAGCTAGGCATGTCTACGTATGACTGATCCTGTAACAGCAGCTCTACATGAGGCCTCTAGAGCATCAAAACCACATTGTAAGGTATGCTTACCCACTTGTTCCGCACTATGCATCAAATCCTGCAAGTCCTTCAAGTCTGGTTGTTCAGGTTGTGACATTTTACTTTTCAATTGTGATAACAAAAACTGTTGGTATTTTAGCATATGGAACTGACAGTTTAAGGCCCTCATGGTTAAGGTAGCCGAGGTATATACCTTTTTTCCCCACCTTTCTAAGGATCTGGAATCTCTTTCGGAAGGTAATGGATTTTTAGCAGTGGAGGCCTTAATTCCCGTGGGGCCCTGTGAGATGGTTTCTGGATCAGCAGCATGGCTTTTGTATAGAAATTGGTGTGAGTCAGGAACCCTGTAGTACCTGTCAGGCTTGACTGGGGCTGGAGGCAGAGAATCCGGGTTAAGGCAGGCCTCCGAGTAAACATCATCTAGGATGTCCAAGACAGGAGGTATAGCCAGAGGCCTGTGCTGAGGTAGCAAGAGAAATTCCCTAAGCCTTTTCTTGGAATCTGAATAATCTTGGCCTTCCCAGTGGAAGTGTTCCCTTAAGGTATGCAAAGTTTCCCCAAATGAGTAATCCTCTGGGGGGGATACAGAAGGAATGGACTCCTCTGCATCAGAGTCTTCAAAAGGGGAGTAAGAATGTTCCTGATCATCAGAGTGCTCTGAAATAATGGAGCCCTGATCAGAGGAGGGGGATTCTTCCTCCACTCTGGGCCTTTTGTCCGGTGGGGGTTGAGAACCCCTGATAAGAGTAATTAAATCCTCAGCCATTTTAAGCATCTGTTTTTTAGGCATGGGGCCTGTAGATGGGCCCTGTGTAGCTTGTCTCTTAGAATGCATGGCTGCTTTAGACTTAGTGAAAGCCTTGATGGAAAAGGAAGAAGGTCTGAAGACACCTTGAGTGGAGGTAGACCTGTCCACATTTTGAGGTTCAACACCAAGAGTGGCTTCGGTATCTGTAGTCGGGGTGTGGGCCGAGGATCCTGCGACCTCGGGCACAGGAGACACCGCCAATGAAGTGTCGTCGGTAGTCAGGGGCTGCGTAGGCACCTCGCTGAGAACCGGACCACGTGTAGTCAGCTTTGGCGTGGTGTCGGAAGAGGCCGCGGACCTCGTGTGTCGGTCCTTATCTTTGCGTTTTTTAGACAAAACTGGAGTCGGAGTATCCAACGACATAATATAGTTAAATGTTTTTCCAAAATAATGCTGGGCGAACTCCGCCCGACGCTTAATGGTGCGTTTGTTGAATGTAGCACAAAAGCGACAGACCAAGACGTTGTGGTCTGGGCCTAAACAAGGTATACAGAGGGAATGGAAATCCTTATGCGGTATTTGCTTCCCACATGAAATACAATTATTAACTTTGTCTGACATCGGTCTGAGGCAAGAAAAGTTTCCCCAACGGGGTACTTAGCTTTCAAGAAGACTTCGGTTTCAAAATTTTCGTAATTTCAGGAGCTGGCCGACCGGCACTTGTAAACTGCTTCTGCTTCGGGCACCACGCGGCAAGAAAGACTGAAGAAAATGGCGTCGGCTGGTTCCTTTATACCCCTGTCACACTGACGTCAGGGAAGAAGCGACAACAACCGACGCTGGACCTAGACTTTGGAATTCGGCCGACCGAGGACCCGCCTGACGGCAGGAGAACCCATCTGTTATGACTGCAGCTGTATGCACGATGAACATCAGATAACTCCTATCTAAGCACATCAGGGGAGGAATCCTCATTTACAGACAATAACAGTGTCAGTACCAGGGAATCACCCAGTCATAAAAAATCCAATGCACCACACCCTTTAGATGTAGATGGAAGCGGCGGGGAGGCCGCAAACACCAACATGGGGATAAGAATAAACTCAGTGGAAGGCTTGTTACAGACACTTCTGAAATAATTAATAATGTTAGTCAGAATGTGCTTAACTTATCTGATGTAATACTTACCAATGAACAAACTGGATTATTGAATAAAGGCCTTGGATTTGTACCCGGATTCTTTGCTGATGAATATAATATAGTCACTGATGTCTTGTCTTTTGTCGCAGACTTAATCTCAAACTATTTTTTTCAGACAACTCTCAAAGATCTGAATAATTCAGGTTTTACAAATCTGGATTTCAACCACCTATGAGCAAACAGGTCTATATTTTTACAGTTTTAAGAGACTTACATTTTCCACATAGAGAATTATGCATTCTGGGTCAGAACCTTTCCTCTTCTGAAATAGCTGCATTGGAACGACTTAGAAGCAACCACAATATAGTCATCTTACCAGCTGATAAAGGAGGGGCTGTGGTTGTCATGAATATGGGATATTATTTAAACGAGGGCAGGGGACAATTATGAAACACCAGATGTTACATGTTAATGTCCATAGACCCCACTCCTGTATTTAAGAAGGAGATTGACACATTTATAAGCCTAGCAGTAGAGGAAGGTATTATCAACAGGTCTACTCAAAATCATCTCACTGTTACTGATCCGCAGAAACAAATACTCTATCTACTCCCAAAAATTCACAAATCACTTTCTCAGCCTCCAGGTAGACCGATTGTGTCAGGTATAGGCTCTTTGACCGAACCTTTGTCAGCATTTTTAACTATCTAAAACCTTTACTGACTTTGGTCAGAGTTAGGATTCAAGACACAACATAATTTCTTCAAATAATATCTAACACCCAATTGGAACCTGGTTGGCTAATGTGCACCGTGGATGTAAAAGCATTATATACGAGTATTCCCCACTGGGATGGTTTACAAGCTCTACATTATTGGTTGGAACATGCTGCCATATACCCTCCTGGATCTAACACTCTACTGGTATGTATGGCAGAACATGTCCTGACAAAAATGTTTTTTACTTCCAGGGTGAATGCTACTGGCAATTGCAAGGTACAGCTATGGAAGCTTTCTTTGTTCCCATATATGCAGATCTATTTATGGCCTTTTTCGAGGAATGCATGATCTATGATCCCCTTCATAACCTTTACCAAGTGGAAATAGACATCTGGCGTAGATATTTGGATGATTGCTGGATGGTGTGGTGGGCAGATGGGGCACATTTGCAGGAATTTTTGGAATACCTTAATGACAACTTGTGGGGTATTGAGTTTACTTTAACATCACATCATGACGCTATTAATTTTTTGGATGTCACGGTTTATAGGAATGAGGATCATACTCTCAGTACCAAGACCTTTAGAAAATATCCTCTATGCAATACCCTGCTCCATACATCTAGTATGCACCCCCTGCCACACCATTCGCAACATCCCCAAGTCACAATTTATGCGTATTAAAAGAATCAGTTCATCTGAACAGGAGTTTGAACATGCCAGACAAGACTTGTGTAAAAGGTTTTTGGATAGGGGATATAGGGAATCAGATACTGCCAGAGCTAGTGAATGGTGTATTTCTCAGGATAGAGGCACATTGTTGGAGTATCAACAACATAGGACCACACAAGAAAGTCATAATCTCAGGTTTGTGACTACTTATGGATGCAACCATAATGTTATCAGGGATGTATTAGATACTCATTGGAATATACTTTTGGCTAACGATGAACTTAGGAAATATTTAGGCCCCAAATGCCAATTCTCCTACAGATGTGGGAAAACATTGAGTGCTCTTTTTTCGCACTTCAAGCACAAGGAGAGTGGGGCAGCAGTATACCAACAAATTACAATGACTGGGAACAAACTTCTGGGAATGTTCCCATGTGGACACTGTGGGTGACGCCAATTTGTGAGCAAACTGAAACAATTCATCAGTGCCAACACTAGCAGGGTATATGACTTACAGGTTTTTGGAAATTGTGGTAGCAGTTGGATAGTTTATTTAGCCACATGCAAATGCTCTGCTTTTTATGTTGGCCACACCTCCCGTTCATTGAGAATCAGGATGTCAAAGCACAGAAGTGATATCCGAAATAGAAGAGAAACTAATGTCCTATGTAGACACAGCATTAAACATGCCAATGCCGAGTTCAGGTTCATGGTTATTGATAAAATAAGTGGGGATAGAAGTAACCAACAGGGTTGGCACACAATTCTGAACCATAAAGAAAAATATTGGATCATTAACTTAGGGGCGTTATTTTCCCCAGGACTTAATGACCATTCATGAAGGACATTATGTATTTTCATGTCTATTTTGTTGATTTTTATGTATGTGAGTAGTATTTGTTCCATATATTATATGTTGTTTATATTCAACATATTCATATATAATTGACTGGTTATATGTAATTCTAGTTATTGTACTCAAAATATATATATAAGTTTATAAGAGTATGACTTATGCAGGACACCACAGTTGGTTATGTTTCTTTTTCTTTTTGTTATGTATATCAAAGAATTTTATTGATCACGTTTTGTGTTGATCACATGTATGTGTAATTACATATATATATATATATATATATATGTGTGTGTGTGTGTGTATTCATACATTTACATTTTTATATGTAGGTATGTTACCATATGTATAAATAATGTCTTCATATGTATTTTTTATTTACACATGTATATATATCAATACTTAAATGTGATTTCAGTTTACTGTTCTATTTGTAATGCTTTTGTATTACTGTTTTCAGTTTTTTATTTTCCGGGTTGAACCATGTCTTCCATTGGTTGGGGGTGGGTATATATAGCCTAATTAGGAATATGTTTGTGATTTTGTTTCACTGAGGAAGTCTGGGTAGCCGAAAGCGGTCTGAATAAAGTAATTTTTTTATTTGCTTTACTTGGTCTACAAGTGCCTTATGTACTCTTCCTGCTGGCCTTTGGTATTTTGAAAGGGTCATGGTTTGGCCATGCATTCCGTACTTGCAGAGCGTTTGGTTGCACCAGTTGAATAGCCCCCATACTTAAGAGAGAAAATACTTGTTTCTGGGCAACTGCCCATTGATTTGGGGGTAGGTCCGGCCACTCGCTTGGTGTTGGCAATGTTTGGAAGTGAAATCTGTATACCTGGGACACTATATTTAAAACCCATTTGTCCTGGGTAAGGAGTTCCCAGTTCTTTGGCTGAAGAGCAATCTTCCCCCCCAAAGGGGCAGTCAGTTGATAAGTGTTTGGAAATTTTAAACGGAAGTAATTGAGACAGTTTACCATGGGGGGAGTCTTATTACTCCCAGATTTGGAAGTGGAGGCCCCCCACTGCTTAGTCCTGTGTGTCCTCAGGGACTGGAACATGGGGCTTTTGCTGTGTCTGCGTTTGGCTTGAGAAGACCTGGAAGCAGCTGGAAAGGACCAATTCTTAGAGGGCCAGTGCCTACTAAATCTAGGAGGCTGAACTTGTAAGAAATCTTTAACAGTTTGCATAGATTTAGCTTTATCTTCCATCTTTTTAAGAACTTCCTCAGCCTAGTTGCCAAACAGGCAGCCCTGATTTAAGGGAGCATCCAACAATTTAGCTTTAACATGATCAGGCAAAGATTGCTCCTTTACCCAAGCATGCCTTCTGAGCACAGCCCCAGTAACAGCAGCCCTGCAAGAGGCCTCTAATGAATCAAAACCACATTGCAAAGTATGTTTTCCAACTTGTTCAGCAGAATGCATTAAATCCTGTAGCTCTTTATTTTCCACACAGTCAGGAATCAACATAATTTTCTGTTTAAGCAATCCAATGACATGTTCTAAGAATTGGTCCTTTCCAGCTCCTTCCAGGTCTTCTCAAGCAAAACCCAGACACAGCAAAAGCCCCATGTTCCAGTCCCAGAGGACACACAGGACTAACATGGGGACTCTATGCTCCAGACCAGAAGTGTATCCCTCACTGGTAAGATCAAACCATAAACTAATCTCACTGGATATTCACATCCCGACTCCACCCCCTGCCCTGAAAACCACAGTGAAAAACTTCTATAAAGCAAATTTCACACTCCTCAAAACCGAGGTGGAATCCTTCAAAGCCACCGGGCCTGTGAAAAATATGGCCCAGACCGCAGAATCCTTTATAAATGCATTCTATGAACACCTTCAGGAATGCATGAATCATGCAATCCCAAATAAAACCAAGACCCAATCCTCCAAAGGCAGACATCCTGTCTGGTGGACCCCAGCCATAAACAAACTATACAATAGAAGGAGGAAGCTACTACATGATAGAGCAAAATCCCAAAAAGGGAAGGCATCTCTGATCAGTATTAGCAAAAAACTACGGGCACTCATAAAATCGTCTAAGGCCAGCTTCGAGAGAAATATTGCACAGGACACTAAGGATAATCACAAGGCTTTCTTTAGTTATGTTAGGAACCTGTGTGGGAATTCCCAGATATGCTCAGAATTAGTCCAAAATGACAAAAAAATACACTGAACCCACAGACATTGCCAACATCCTAGCAGACAGGTTCAGTGCAAACTTCTCCTCCCCCCCACCAAAAGGGCAAATATTTATCCCAGCAGACTGCTGCCCCCCTGACATCTCAGATGCTCAGGTAAGAGCTGCCCTCTCCAAAGCAAAAAACACAGCATCAATGGGACCAGACTGTGTCCCAGGCTGCGTCCTACATGAACTCCAAGAAGAGCTAAACCCAAACATAAAACTACTGTTCAATTTCAGCCTTACTACAGGATATGTACCCAAAGAGTGGCGTACAGCAACAGTGGTCCCTCTCCACAAAGGTGGTGCCTCAACGGATCCTGGAAACTATCGCCCCATAAGCCTGACTAGCTTGTTCTGCAAAGCTATGGAAAGGATCATCATGGACCTTATAAATAAAGATATTGGGGACCTACAGACACTGGATCCTACCCAGTTCGGCTTTGCTAAGGGCAGATCCTGCCTCTTAAACCTGGTTGATTTCTTTGAAACAGTCACCAAGGCCATTGACGAGGGGAAGGTGGTCCACACAGCCTACCTGGACCTCGCAAAAGCCTTCGATACAATACCCCACTTGGGCATTACAGATAAGCTCACCAGCTTAAATATAAAACCCTATGTCACTAGATGGGTTGCAAACTGGCTCAAGGACAGAACCCACATGGTTAGAATTGCTGGAGCCACGTCAGACTCCAAACGTTTACAAGTGGCGTCCCCCAAGGCTCAGTCCTGGGATCTCTCTTGTTCGGTATATATTTCTCGGAGGTACAGGCCAACACGGAAGGACTGTGGCTGACTAAGTTCGCAAATGACTGCAAACTGGGCGCCATAATCGACTCTCCAGCCGACACAAGCATCCTCCAAAAGGGCCTCATAGAAACTGACAACTGGTGCCAGAGCCATGGCCTCAAGCTAAACGCCAAAAAGTGTATAGTCATCCCCTTTGGCAAAAACAAAGTGCCCACAAATTACCACATAGGTGGTAATCCATTAAGTACAGAAGAAGTCATTAGGGACCTGGGGACCCAAGCTAATAGCAATCTCTCATTTGACAACCACGTGGCCAAAGTGGTTAGAAAAACATTTTATATAGCCCACCTAATCATGAAGGGATTCACATCTAGATCAGGGGAGGTCATCGTGCCTCTTTACTCATCCCTCATCAGGCCCATAATTGAGTACAATGCCCCTTTTGGGATGTACCTTACCAGACACCTGCAGCAACTGGAAAGACCCCAAAAGTACCTCACCAAGAGGATCATAGGGCTCAATCAGATGTCATATACTGCCCGGTTAAAGAAACTCCAGCTCTACTCAGTGGCATACCGCCTTCTCAGAGGCTATCTGTGCCTGACGTATAAAGCCATGTCTAACCCGGAATTAATGGACATGTTGCACCTCAGAAAATCCAAATCCCATCGAGCTACGCGCTCAAGAGACTTGAACCTCAGCACTGAAATAAATAGGACATGCTGGAGGGACAGATTCATAACCCAGAGGCTCCCTTCACTTTGGAATAAAATCCCAGTCCAGGTTAGGCAGAGTCCCTCATTGACTCTCTTCAAGAGGAATCTTGATGAGTGGATGGAAGATCGTAGGTTTACCCCGGGTATCACTTCTGTGTCACTGTTAGACAGAAGCACAGCATACTAACCTCGAAAAAGGGCATAGCAAAATTAATTTAAAATGGGTGGCGAAAGCCAAACACACTCTGGCTATGCTTATAACTGCCCTACGGCAGTTAGCCTAGTATGAACCTATGAACCTATGTTCCTGATACTTTAACATGTGAATCTGACAGTTTAAAGCCCTAATGGCCAAGGTTGTAGAAGTGTAGACCTTCTTATCCCATCTATCCAGCGTCCTGGAGTCTCTATCAGAAGGGATAGGATTTTAATGCACTTGGGCCCCTGTGAAATAGTCTCTGGATCCATAACAGGATTTTTAAAAAGGAACTTGTGTGACTCAGGGACCCTGTAGTACCTGTCAGGTTTTCTGGGAGCAGGAGGCAAGGAATCAGGGGCCAAATTAGATTCCAAAAAAGCATCACCAACAATGTCTAGTACAGGAGGAATAGCTAAAGGCCTATGCTGAGGTAGGAGTAAGAAATCCCTAAGCCTCTTTTTTGAATCAGAAAAATCCTGGCTTTCCCAGTGGAAATGCTCCCCTAGAGTATGCAAGGTTTTCCCAAAAGAAAAATCCTCTGGAAAGGAAGCAGAAGGAATTGAGTCCTCTGCATCAGAATCCTCATAAGTAGATAAGGGCAAATCCAGATAATCAGAAGAATCAGAAAAAACAGAATCCTGATCAGAAGATTCTAATCAATTGCAGTCCTAGGCCTCTTAGAAAGGGGGGGGGGTGGCTACCCCTGATTAGAGTTATTAAATCTTCAGCCATTCTTATCATTTGTTTTTTAGGCATAGAGGCCTGAGCATGTGGCCTGGGCGTTGTTTTTTTTAGGCATGGTTTGAGGTTTAGGCCTAAGTGACGAAGGAGGCGTCGGTTTAATATGCAAGTCCATAGGCCTAAATACACTCTCAGAAGCCGGTGCCTGCACAGAGGCTCTGGACCCATCCAAGGTAGACACATCCGTGGGTTCCACAGCTGAAGTATTTCGTGGCATACCGGACTCCGAATGGGTCTCAGTAGAGGCCTGCAAATCAGAAGTAGCGGGTATCAGGGGCTGCGAAAGCGCCTCACTGAGTACTGGCAAACTGGCAACTGGCGACTGGCGACTGGCTTAGGAGAAGCGTTGTTGTCAGTTTTGAACCTCTCAGCCTGTCTCTGTCTTTATCTTTGTGTGTTTTCGGAATCTCGGTAGTTGGATGGCCAACCGATGACATTTCTGGATAATTAAACCGAGAGCCGAAATATTTAGCGGCGAAAATAAATTGACGACGGATAGTGCGCTGATTAAATAAAGCACAAAACCGACAGCAAGGTACATCATGGTCAGGGCCTAGTCAAGGAATAGAGTACGAATTAAAATCTTTGAGGTATTTGCTTTCCACAAGTAATGCAATTATTAACTTTTACTGACATCGGTGAGGAGCAAGAAAAAGTTTCCCCAATGGGCTACTTAGCTTTAGTTGAAGACTTCGGTTCTGAAAGTCAAAAACGAAAATTTCAGGAGTCGGCCAACTGGCACTTGCAAACTGCTTCTGCTTCGGGCACTGCACGGCAAGAAAGACTGATGTAATGGTGTCGGCTGCATGTTTTATACCCCTGACAACCTGACATCATGGAAGATGAGACAGCAACCGACGCAAGACCCAAGACTTTGTTAAGCAGGCCGACTGAGGGCTACTGCAAGCAGATAACCCAAATGTGATGACTGCAACAGTGAAACATGAAGAACATCTGTGGTGTTGTCTGTAAACAGTTTCAAAAGACCTAGTAGAAGGGATGACCTGAAGGCTTGAAGGGCCAGAATCGGTGCCCTCATCTATTTGATGTTAATATGCTGCTTCCTTATGGAGGGAGACCACATGCTTTGGACCTTTAGGTTTCCCAGTGCTGCTCCCCACTCCAGATCTGAAGCATCTGAACATTCCTTGAATTGGAAGAAGTGGCTGAAGGGGAGTCATGGATTCTGAGAAATTTGTTGAATCCACCTAACAATTCCTTCTTTAGGCAGGGCAGAAGTGGAAGGACAAACTCTAGTGGATGACCATGCTGGGACCAGAGGGTTTTCAGGTACCACTGGAACTTTCACATGTGGAGTTTGGCTAGGGGCAGCACTGGTATAACAGAAGCCATGAACCCTAGCAACCAAAAGAATTCCCTGGCAGTCAGAAAGGACAGAGGAAGCAACTGTTGGAAGCAAGTCTGCAGTGATTGCACCTTTTGCAAAGGCTGGAAAGCCATCATAAGGTCTCTCTTTATCCTGCAACCTAGGAAAATCTGGTCCTGTGAAGGAGAAAGGGAAGACTAGTTGATGGTGAATCCTAGGCTGAGGAACAAAGAGATGGTGGTTTGAAGGTTCTATTGCTAAGTGTCTAGATGTTCTGCTTGAATGAGCAGGTCATCCAGGTAAGGGTAGATAAAAATTCTATGGAGTATGAAAAAGACAGTGAAAGGAGCCAAACACATTTTGAATACCCTTGGAGCCATATAGAGAGTACAAATGACAAAGCACAGAACTGTAAATGAGAGAAAGCAACAGAAAAATGTAAGAATTTCCTGAACAGAGGGTGGACGAGGCTGTAAAGGTATGCATCCTTTACATCTAAGGAAACCAGATAAGCCTGAGGTAGCAAGAGTGGAAACAGCATTTGCAGGGTGAGTATCCTGAAGGTAGGGACTTGAAGGAACAGATTCAGTTGGGACAAGTCTAAAATTGGTCTCCAAGGACCATCTTTCCTGGGAACTAAAAACATCCTGGAGTAGAACCCTTTTCCTCTTTACAAGATGGGATCTCTTATATGGTCCCCCATGTTTACAAGTCTTGAATGACCTGAGGGAAAATGTGAAGCTGGTCCTTTGGGGATTGTGGGAACCTCATGAAGGGAGGAGTGGCTTTCCAAGTCATGAAGTAACCTCTTTAGACAATAATCAGGACCCATTTGTGTGTGATAATGCTGACCCATTTTGAAAGGAAATGAGAAAGGTGCTTGGAAAGAGGGATTTCTGAGAGAGTGGTCAGGTAGTCACAGACTACCTGACTTGTCTGAAAAGGGGACCTTTTGAGCAGATGACGGCCAAGGCATCTGACTGTGTGTGCCCTTCTTCTGTTGTTGGGAAGGAGCGCATCTCTTTTTCCTTACCTTTCTCTTGAAGAGATTTGAACAGGGCTGCAGCATTAGCACCAAATAGGGCGATCTTGCCCAGTGGTGCATTCACAGGTTTTCCCTTGAAATCCTCAGGGAAACGCTGCAATCTCAGCCAGGAATACCTCCTGAGGACAGAACCAGATGCTGCTGACCTTGTAGACACCTCAGCTGCATCATAGTTGCATTTTATGGAATGTCTGGTAACCTGGGATGACACTCCCAAGAGGGAAGAGAGATGGGATTTGGCAGCAGAATCTGGGAGATCTGTCAGCAATTTAGAGGCCTGTGAAAGTAGGACCAGAACATACTTAAATGTGTGTCTGATTATTAATGGCCCTAAAAGCCAGAGTGGAGGTGTAGTAGACCTGTTTCCTAATTCTCTCCAACATTATACTGTCCTTATCTAAAGGCTGGAGGTTGGTAGAGAGGGGTAATTTAGTGGTTTTATCAGCAGACAGAGAGATCACAGCTGGGTATGCAATAGGACATTGGTACAGGTAGCTACAATTTTCAGGGACTTTATAGAACCTGTCTGACCTTTTGGGAGCAGGAGGTTAAGAGTCAGGGTTTTTGGATGCAGCAAGAAAGGCATCTTGAAAAGCTAGCAAAACAGGTGAGATGGCTAAAGAAGCAGGAAACTATTTGTAAGGAGTCATAGTACCTCTTTTGTACCTTTGTTTTGAAACCTGGGAGCTTTCCCACTTGAAACATTTTCTCATTCTGGAGATAGTTTCTCCAAATGTAATATGCTCTTTAGGAGAGTCTCCACCTTTGGAATCAACTTCAGGGTTGGCATAACCTAGAGGAGAGTCTATTCAAGTGGAGTAGGCCATGGACTCATCTGCAGATGATTCAACTTCAGAGGCTGCTTGTTCAGCAAAAGTACTCCTGGGTTGAGGGGAAATAGGAGATGTTGGAGTAGGAGGCTGCAAAGTGGAACACCTAAGGGCCAGAAAGGCATTTAAAATTCCTTGAGAAAAGGATTGCCAGTCTGGAGAAGGCTCCTGTACGACAGACACGTTTTTGTTTGTGTTTTCTCTTGAGTGGAAGGCCTTCCCGAGGCTGCGATGGAAGGGCCAACATAGGTCTAAGTTTCTGGACCCAACATCAGCAAAATGTCAATGGAAAGGGTGGGAGAGGTACTACAAGGAATGTCTGAAGGAACAAGAAGCGGTTCCCCCTTACCATCCATAACAGACTTCTGAGATACTTCTGCAGATGTGCTTAAGGAACTCTCCCTAGTGGCTTCTAAATCAGTACCTGCCGAAGTACCAAACACCGTACATACCTCTGAAGCCTTCACCGACCTCGAGAAGGACATCTGGTATCAGAGGCACAGCCGAAGATACAGGCCTTATCTTTTTCACATTTATCTTCAGTGACTCACCCGACGGTCCTAGAGTACCTTCCATACCTAGTGCTAGTCACTTTAGTCTCTTGTTTTCAAGACATATATTAAGGGCAGACAGACAACTGTGGAGTGTTTTATGAATGAACACATGACAAATGGCATAGGACTTGTAGTTGTGGTCGGAGCCCAGACAGAAAAGACACTAGTCATGGTCATCTTTGTGTGGAATCTGCCTTTCACAATGGCACTTGCCCTTTTTGGATGATAGCCTCTTACAAGCATGCAGTAGCAAAAACTCAATAAAGGTTCTCCCCAACAGGGCACTTATCTGAATTACAGAGAACTTCCGGCAATCAAACAGTGGAAGCTGTCATTTGGATTGCTGGCAGAGAGGTTCTGAGGATGGTACATGCAGACATCACTTTTACTGCCAGCATCGGTTGTTCACTGTGTAACTTCACACGTACCTAGCAGTAGCTTAAGTCTTTGGTGTACTGGATGGACGTTCGGGTTACCTAGGCGGGGAATCCCTCACGTTATGAATACTGCAACATGGGAATAGAAGGACATCTAAACCTTCCGATACTATAAAATAATACATTTCAGTTCTATACATACACCTTTATGAATTTTTGTCCTAAACTTTTAACTTACCACATCTTACAACTTCTAACAATATGTTTCTTACTTCATTTCCTTTGTTTTTACTCTTGCCTCTTGAATCCCAAAATCTCCTATTATTATAACGTCATATTTATCACCCCATGTTCTAAAATCTGATGGAAAAAACTTTCTCTTTCTTTACAATTAATATATATTAATTATATAATATAATAATATATATAATGTTGTAATTCTATATACTTGTTCTTTCCATTTTAAATCTACAGTTGTTAATGTCCCCATTTTGCTAAAGTTACATCTAATACATTTGCTGTACTTCTACAGAATATGGCTATTCCAGAGAATCTCTCATTTCCAAAATTCCAGATCATCTTTTCCTCCCCATAGTTTGTTTGCAATCCTTCTTCATTTGTTAAAAAATATTGTGTCTTCTATATAATTACATCTACATCACATGTACTAACACCACTCCAAAATTCATAGTATTATTACATTCTTAATACTATTCACATTTACAGAATGCACTCCACAATTTTCATTTTCCTTTTTCTGTAGATTGAGTTTCATAAGTTCATAGCTAATTACTTGGCTAGCTATCTTGATATACCACTTTGAGCCCAGCCAATTTCCTTCCCAAAGGTGAGAATCAAGCTCTGTACCTTGGTGTCTGAGTCAAACACCTTAACCATGATACCAAGCCTCAAACTTTACTGTATACATTCTTTTTCGTCTATTTCCTTGCTTTTTTTCTTTTGTACTTATCCCTTTACATTTTTCTGTATTTTACCAATAGAATTCTTTCTTTTATTACCTCCCAGTTTGTCTTCATCACATATTTTAGAACCTTCTCCTATGTCCTTTTTATTATTTTTTGTCATTTTTTTTATTTCTTCGACTTCTAAAATTGCTTCTCCTTTTGTATTCTTCCCTTTCTTTTTCCTAACTCTTATTTTCATTTTTGCACTTCATCCGTGAATGTCCAATTTTGTTACATTCATAACATTTCATTTCACATTTTTTTTCTCATCATGTCCCATTTTTCCATTTTCTTTTTGTCACAGTTACTTATCAAATGTCCTTTTCCACAAAAGAAACATGGTTTGGGTTGTCCCCAGTATTTTACAACCCCCTATTCCCTTCCACATTTACTATGCTTGGTATATGTATACTTTTTTCTCTTTCTCTTTTTAACACAATATTGAAATCTCATCCACTAGTCCATAAACCCTTTTTGTCAACTTTTGCAATGTCCAGTACTTCTTTACATAAAGCTTTTAAATGTCCTTTCAAAGTCTTTCTACCTCTGTTCGAAATTGTTCGCAAATCTTCTTTGTTTCTGAGTTAGATGCTTTTATCACATAAAGATTCCATGGGTTTCAGTCTTTTTAATATTCTCCAAGAAAAATCATCATTGAAAAACACAAATATAATGTCACAAAATGTCTTTTTACTAATAAGAATAAATGCCCTTACCTCATGTACTTTTACACCCAAAGGAGCTATTAAATGTTTCACACTTCATACCTGTCCATTTCTTTGTCTCCTTTACTTTGAATCCTTACCACGTACTTCAGTTTTTATTTTCTCCTGCCTTCTTTTCTGCAACTCCATTTTTGACTTCTTTTATTTCTCTGCTTTTTTTTCCCATCTCACTACTATTCTTTAGGATTATTTTGTCATCCTCCATTAATATTACCTCCATAATGTTCCCCATGAAACATCTCCTTCATTTACTGGCTCACTCTGCACCACCAATTCTTTAAATAAATCATTCCACAACCCTCTTGACTAGGGGATTGTAATTATAAACCCATCATGTGCTGACTCATCTCCATCAAACAGGTTTCCGTGATGAAACATTTCCTCAGAATCCTGCACACTTTCTCCAGTCTCAATATTTACCTTTTCATTTCTTTCACCACACCATCATCTCCTTCTCTCTCCATCTGCCTTCCTGTTTCTCCAGGCCAGCTTTCAGCCTGGAATGGAAAATGCAAGTGCTCCTAAAAGGGGTCCTACCTACAACGGTGATGAGTAGTTTTTTTTTTTTATTGTTAAACAAGACTTGTATATACTACAATATTATGTACGTTTACAATATTTACAATTTTATATATATACTTTATAGAATTAGATTTTCATTCATATCAGTGAATGTTTCACTCCACCTTTTCTACAACCAAAAGCGTATTTTCTTTAGAATTTCTGCCAGAACCCATTTACCATTGAACTAAATTTCATTCGGTCTTTCAGTCCATAATGTCCTTGAAATGTAAAATATAATTATATCAATTTTCATTTATTCATGTTTTTGTACATCATACAAACCATATTCAATCATCTCCATATTAATATGTCCCCTTTTTCTAAAACTTTCTAACATTTTAGAATTGCATATTTCTTCCCACAATTTTATGACAAGGTTACATTTCAAAAATACATGCTCTGTACTCCCAAATTCATTACAAAAATTAAACATTCTGCCCTGTTTTCTTTTGTAAGGCATATTTGCCTTAACGAGAAGCTTACTTATAGACAAGCTCCATAAAAACTCTTTACATTCATATATATTACATTCATGTAAATTATTACGCCATTTATATCTTGTTAAAATTGCTTTCTTTTTTCTTATTTGTAGATGCTTACAAGGATCAATATAAATACTGATTCATAATATTTGTATATCATTCCTTTTTTCTTTTCACTCATATTCAATTAGTTTCCATTAATATGATTTTATTTTGCTATTCCTTTATCTCTTCATAATTCCCTTAAATTTTTTTCCTATTTCAATCCCCCCAAAATACTGATATTTGTAATATAATATGGATTCTATCACGTTTACATTCTTTAATATAGCCTAAGACTCTATAGAAATTTTATTACGCAGCATGTACAACAGAGTTTATCAAACCCAATCCTCCGTGTTCTTCTCTCATGTACAAAACACCTCTTTCAACTGGGTTCAGTCTTGATCCCCATGTTTGCGTCTTTCGGCTTTTCCTGGTTAGGGGTCGCCACAGTGGAACCCCGGTCCGCTAATGATTGGCAGTTGATTTTTACGTACTGGCTTGCCAGGCCTGATGCACAACCTTCAACGAAGGCACGCCCATTCACGCATGTCTCCACGCAGAAGACACTCTAGATGAGAATCGAACCGGACAGCATCTTACTGTGAGGCGACAACGCTACCGCAGCACCACCACTGCGGGTTTGAAAGGAAATATGACAGACATCGCTTTTTCATATTGTGATGGTATCATGTATGTATTGGCTAGATATGTTATTTTAATAAATACACTTTCTTTACATATGCCAATCTGTAGGCATTCCAAAAATTAAACACAAGTTTTATTTCTTGCATTAATTTCTCTCCCTGCTTCCTTTTGGCTCACTTGAACCAAAAACTATTCCTAATAAATCTATAGATTCTTCATTACATTTTATATCTCCTATATTACCTTTAAATCCAAAACCCTTACTTTTCTAATCATTTATACTTAAATCAATCTTCTTTAATATTTTCTTAAATTTTTATTTCTCCCATTCCTTCTTTCTTGTTATTAACATAATATCATCTGCATATGTGTACATTATAGGTAAGTGCATTTCATTTACTATCTTATATCCTGTGTTGTATGTCATTTGATTGATCTTTGGCATATTATGTCATAACTAAAGCAAAAATTATGCTGCTTGGACATCCCTGTCTTATTCCACATTCTATTTTTTATTTCTTCACTTATCCATCTAGTGACATTTAATTTAGCATTATTCCTTTCATACACTGACTTGACTACTTGCATTACTTTCTTACTTATATGCCTGTTAAATATCCCATAGTGATTTGTATTGCATTTTTGTCAAATGCCTTGCTTAAGTCTCCTATCATAATCTTTGCTTCTACTCGCTTATTTATATCATCTGTTACGTCCTTCATCAACTATAATACGTCTTTTGACTTCCTTTTCCCTTTCTCCCAAATACTATCAGATCAAATAGGTTATATATTTTATTTGTTAATCTATTTGTTATAATTCTCATGAATGTTTTGTAGTCTGTATTGTTTAGTATTGTTGGTCTCCAGTTCTTTATATAATCTCTTTCTCCCTTTTTCCATATAAATATTATTGTACCTATACATAGTTCCTTATCCATCATTCCTAAATCTTCATTCATTCATTTAAAATTCTTATAAATAAAAGTTTCCACCAATTCTCCATATTCTTAAACATATGATATTCGATGCCATCTAATCCTGTAGCCATGCTCCTATTATTTTTTTTAATGTTTCATCTAATTCTTTCAAAGTTATACTTTCTTTCAGTGTTTCATTGTATTTTTCATTAAACTTATTAAGGTCATATTTTTAACTTTTTATTTACTTATTTTTTTAACAAAAGTATCCTTTAATTATTTCACTTATTCCTTCTTGGGTCGTTACTCTATTTCCTTTTTCATTTCTCAATTCTCTTATTACTTTATTTTCTTTCATTAATTTATTTAGATAGGGGGATGCTGCTACTTTTTCCTCCTTGCAAAAATATGTTTGATTATTAATCTATTCTTGATTTCTTTAATATAACACCTTTTTCTTTTCAAAAAAGTCTGTCTTGCATTAATTCTCTAAATATAACTTGGTGTAATGTTTTGCATTCCATTTTATCTTTTTTTCTCTTATTCACTAAATCTTCCAAGAAACATTTCTTATATTTTTCTTTAAAATGTATCCGCCAACTTGTTCAGTTTTTATAAAACATTCTCATACTTATATGATCTTTCCATAATTTATCTCTTTCCTATCATCTTGTTTTAAGTCTCTTTCATTCAGTCTTTTGATTCCTTTACTTAGTCGTACATATAGCATTCTTTCTCCTGTAATTTTACCCATATAGCTATATGATCAAAAAATCCTGACTTCTTCATCCCTTTCTGTGTAATTTTTAAACTGTGTGACAGGGGAAAATAATCAGTTTCGGTCTTAATTTTGTTTCTTTTTTACGTCCAATGTTTATTGTCCCATATATACAGTTTACCACTTCTCCTTATTTCACATATTGTTTTAATGTTACTATTAATCTTTTTTCCTGTTCTTAAGTTACAATTAAAGTCTCCTACCAATATAATATCCATATTTACACCGACATAATCAAGAATTTTTTAAACATTGTTGCTCTCAGTTTTTTTGTAACATCAAGAATATATAGAACTTACCCTACATACATCTGTATTCCATCTTTTGTCTACTACCATTACCCATCCTAGCTCAACTTGAGTAACATCTAATATTTTAATGTTTTCTTGACATAATATACATATGCCTGAACATGCATCTTTCCCCATTACAGATAATTGGTCCACCCCATATTTTTTCTGTTTTTTAACCTAACAATCTTATGTCTTCTAATATAACAATTTGTTTGTGTCTTTCGGCTTTTCCCAGTTAGGGGTCGGCACAGCTGAACTCCGGTCCGCTAATGACTGGTAGTTGATTTTTATGTGCCGAGTTACCAGCCCTGACACACAACCTTCAACAAAGGTACACCCATTCACGTATGTCTCCACACAGAAGATGCTCTAGCTGAAAATTGAACCAGACAGCGTCTTACTGTGAGGCAACAACGCGACCGCAGTAACAATATGAGCATCTAATACAGCACACCATTCTAAAATGCCTATCCTTCTTTTCACATTTTCATACTATTAACATTTAAAGCTAAGATTTTCAGCTTATAAATGAAATAATTTTAAACATTTTTCCTCCATTACCTTTTACTTTCTTTTATTACACTTTTAAATTTTCCTTTCCTTTCCGTCACTCTCTTTCCTACAGAATTATTTTTTTTCTCTTACTACCTGCCGCTTTGTATAATCTTCCTCACTTGCATCATTTGACTCTGCTTCCTTTTCCTTCTCCACTCTTTTGTATTTATTACAATATCTGTTTCATTGTGTATCAGTTTGTTTTTCTTGTTTATTATCTGTATATTGTACTAATCTTATGTAAATTCTTCTTTATCTATAATCTGTAGATTTTCCTCACACTCTAGCCAAACGTCCTGTGTTATCATATTTCTTAGACTTCAGTTCATATTTCTTTGCTTTGTGACCTGATTTACCAAATATAAAACATTTTGTTTTTATCACATTCACATATTAAATAAAAATCCTTACTACAGAAAGAACACATTTTGGGATGTCCTCTATTTCACAAAACCGCTATTACTACATACTTTAATTATACTAGGAATGTGTACAATGTCATTTACCATATTTAATATAAACCTGCATTCCTATCCCCAGTCTATAAGCCTGTTTCATCCAAAACATCTTTGCACACAGTTTGTAAATGTTCTTTTAAGTCCTTTATTTCAATTTCAGTTCTAAATTGCACAAGTATTCTCTTTTTTGCTTCTCTAAGAAATGATTGTATCACATATTTTGACCATGGATCCATGTCTCTTTTTTTCTCATAATTTACCAAAAAGTTTTGCATGGCTTGCCCAGTTTTGAAAAATAAGTCGCAAAATGTCTCTTTATTAAGAATAGATGATCTTACATCTGTAGGTGAAACTCCCAATGTCAAATCACAAAGTCCCACACTTTATACCTTTCCAATCCTTTTTCATTTTTGCTGCTTATTCTCAGAGTGTATTTCTTCTATGTCTCCTTCTGCCCTTCTTTTACCTTCTGTGCACATGATTTTCTTCCTGTTGCTTCCTCCATTATCTCCTCCTCTTGTATTTTCTCCAGTAGTTCTTCCCAGGATGCTGCTACCTGACTGTCTGGTTCACTTTGATTGATGAGATCCTTTAGATAATCACCCTGCAACCCTCCAGACTGGAGGACTGTAACATTGAATCCTGCTGGCTGTTGTAGCTCCCTCAAATAACTTCTTTTGAAAAACAGCTTCTGAATCCATTTCCTACTCTCTGTCACACTATCCCTAATATTTAGTTGCTTTACTTCCACCTTCTCCTCCTATAAGAACGATTTCAACACCTCCACAACATTCATTACCATTTCCATTTCTAAATTTAAACCACTGTTCTCCTCACTATCTCTGTTTTGTCTACTTGTCACCATGTTCTCCCATTTGTCTTCCAGGACGCCTATGTGCCTGGCATGGAAAAGTACACTTGTGTACACTTACCATAAATGTAGATGCTTGAGTGTATTCACTGTTGTAGTCATTACATTTGGGTTATCTGCCTGCAGGTAGCCCTCAGCCAGCCTTAATATCAAAGTCTTGGATTCCTGCGTTGGATACGGTCTCTTTTTCCATGACGTCAGGTCAGGGGTATAAAACATGCAGCCGATGCCATTACAGCAGTTTTTCTTGCCCCAGATGTCAGGTGCCCCCATAATGGAAAGCAATTATATGTTAGGTTACACCTCCAACAAAAAGCAGATACACCAGAAACCTGAAATACTATAAACAGGAAGAGAAGTATAGCCAAGAGAAGTCAGGTGGCTGGAGGGAGGGTAACCAGGACTGCAACACTGAATACACTCGAACATCTACATTTACGGTAAGTGTACACAACTGTACTATGTTCTTCATGTCTTACTGAAGCAGTCATTACATTTGGGTTGATTCCCAAAGCTAAGGCAGGGAGGAGGAAGTTAGAGAGCATTAGGACCAGTTATTAAGCCCTGCAAAACTGCAGTGGCAAAACCAGCTCTGGATTTAGAAAAAAATAGGCATGTGGTAATGCTTGGTGAAGGTATGTACAGAGCTCCAGGTAGCAACCTCTAGGATGTCCCTGGTAGGGATACCTCTGAGAAAGACTGTAGAGGTAGATGCAGCCCTGGTGGAATGTGATCTTATCCCCTGTGGGGTAGGTTTTCCATGGTGTTTATAGCAGAAATGAATGCAATGGGCTATCCACTTAGAAATGGTTTGCTCTGAAATGGCCTTCCCCCTCTGCCCCTGCAGCAAAGCCCACTACCTGCTGTTCAGATTTTCTGACAGGCTTAGTCCTGTCCAAATAAAATCTAAGTTGCCTGTACACATCCAAAGAGTGCAGTATTCGTTCACCTTTGTTTTGTGAATTTGGGAAAAAAGTAGGCAAATGAATTAACTGATTAAGGGCCACACTAGACACCACCTTGTAAATAAAGGAAGGATTGGTCCTGAGGGATACCCTGTCTGCATGGAAGATGATGAGTGGCTCCACTACAATGAGGGTCTGTAATTCAGACAATTTTCTTGCTGAAGTGATGACTAGAAGGAAGGCTGTTTTACAAGGAAGGAATTTCAACTCTGCAGTTGCAGCTGGCTCAAAAGGAGGTAGAGTGAGCTTTTCCAATATAAAGTTAAGGTCCCAGGCTGGAGTAGGGGCTCTCCTGGGTAGTCTTAAATTTTTGGAATTGCTTTAGCAGGGGGTGAGAGAAGAGGGGTGGGTTCAGTATTATAATGAGCTGAAATGGCAGAGGCATGAATTTTAATTGACGAAAAGGAAAGGCCCTTGTGGAGCATCTGTTAAGTACTGAAGAATATGCGATAAGCTGGGCACCGTTGTGCCCATCCCCCGAGTCTGGCTCCAGGAACAGTATCTTTTCCACTTTTCAGCATAGGATTTTCTAGTACTAGGCCTTCTTGCCTCCAGAATGACATCTAGCATCTGCTTACTGAGGGATGTTATTGGAGAGCTCAAGGAATTAGCCAGGCTGCAAGGTTCAGGGTTTGAAGTTTAGGGTGCAGAATCTGGCCCTCCTGCTGCGAGAGCAGTGAAGGATTTGAGGCAGGTGCCGTGGTTCCAGCTGTGACATACTGTGCAAGAGGGGGTACCAGTGTTGGCATGGTCAGTCTGGTTCAATCAGTATTGTCCTTGGTTTGTCCCATTTGATCTTGAGCAGAATTTTCAATAGGAGAGGGAGAGGGGGAAATGCATAAACTGAGAGGCTTTCCCAGGTGAAGGACAGGGCATCCACTTTCCTTGACTGTGGGAAGTCCTTGTGCAGAATTTGTCCAATTGGTAGTTCTGAGGGGAGGCAAACAGGTCTATCTCTGGATTTCCCCATTTGTTTCTCAAAAGGTTGAATATCTTTGGTTCCAGTTTCCACTCGTGTGGGTCCATGAAATTTCTGCTTAGGTTGTCTGCCAGTGAATTTAGCTTGCCTTCCAGGAATTGAGCTTGTAAGTGCACTTGGTAGCTCAAGGCTGTGTTCCATAGAGCCATGGCTAGTCTGCAGAGAGGGTACGAGTGGGTTCCCCCCTGCTGGTTAATGTACCACATAACAGTGGTGTTGTCTGTCTTTACCAATAATTGTCCTGGAAGAATGTGGTCCTTGAAGGCTGTCAGGGAATTCTGCACAGCTAACATTTGTTTTTGGTTGTTGTGTAGGTGCACCTGACTCGGGTTCCATTTTCCCTGAATGCACTGCCCTACCAAGTAAGCCTCCCATGCATAGTCTGATGCATCTGTTGTTAGGGTTTGGGAGACAGGGGGTAGAGTGAATGGAAGCCCCTTGTTGTGGTAGCAGGCCTCTGACCACCAAAGGAATGCTGTCTTTACACAAGGAATGATAGGAATCATTGATTCCAGGTCTTGAGAATGTTGACACCATAGACTTTTTAGATACCATTGTAGTTTCCTCACATGCAGTCTTGCATATGGAATTAGTAGAATGCAAGAGGCCATGAACCCCAGGGCTTGCAGGATTTTCCTTGCAGATAGCTGGGTCTTTGTGGCCAGTAGTTTTTGAAGTAGGCTGTCAAACTTGTTTCTCTGGTGTGAGGTAAGCCATCTGGGAAGTTGTGTTCAAGCTTGCTCACAGGAATACAATTTGTTAGCAGGGTACTAGATGAGATTTCTTTTCATTTATGGTGTACCCCAGTGAGGTTAGCAGTTTCTTCACAAATGCCAGATTTAGTAGCATTGCCCTGGCTTTCTGCCTGAATTAGACAATCGTCCAGGTATGGGTATATTTGAATATTTCTTTCCCTGCAAAATGCAATGACTGGAGCTAGACACTTTGTGAATACCCTAGGTGCAGTAGATAAGCCAAAGAAAAGTGCAGAGAACTGATAGTGCATGTAGCCTGCTCTGAAGTATAGGTATTTCCTGCAAGATTCCCTTATTGGAATGTGCAGGTAAGCTTCCTTTAAGTCCAAGGTTGCCAACCAGGCATCTTTGCCTAGCATAGGAAGCAGCTGAAGAGTTAGCATTTAGCATTTTGGGATTACCAAAAAGGTGTTTAGAATAGAGAGACCCAGGATAGGATGTCAGGAGCTGTCTTTTCTGGGTACCAGGAAAAGTCTTTTGAGTAAAAACCTTGTCCACTTTCTTCTGCTGGGACAGGTTGAATAGCCCTGATACTTAGAAGAGAGAGAACCTGCTGTTGAGCCTCTGCCCACTGATTTGGGGGTAGTTCTGGACAACCGTTTGGGGTTGGTAAGGTGTGAAAGTGGAATCTGTATCCTTGGGAAACTATATTTAAAACCCAATTGTCCTGGGTAATGAGTTCCCAGTTTTTTGCATGCAGAGCAATCTTTCCCCCTAAGGGAGCAGGCAGATGAGAAGAGCTTGGAAGGTTTAATAAGTCATTGTGACATTTATCCATAGGGGCATGTCTTACTACTTCCAGCTTTGGAAGTGGGAGTCCCCCACTGCTTAGGCCTGTGAGTACCTTGAGACTGTAGCCTAGGTGGTCTGCTGTTCCTGGGTTTGGACTGAGAAGGCCTGGAAGAGACAGTAAAGGACCAATTCTTAGAAGGCCAATGCCTGCTAAATCTGGGAGGCTGAACTTGCAGGAAATCTTTAACAGTTTGCAAAGATTTAGCTTTTTCCTCCATCTTTTTAAGGACGACTTCTGCTTTGTTGCCAAACAGACAATCTTGGTTTAAAGGAGCATCCAGTAATTTAGCTTTAACATGATCTGGCAAATTCTGCTCCTTAAGCCAAGCATGCCTTCTAAGCACAGACCCAGTAACAGCAGCCCTGCAAGATGCTTCTAAAGAGTCAAAACCAGATTGTAAAGTATGTTTACCAATGTGTTCAGCAGAATGCATTAAATCCTGTAATTCTTTATTTTCAGCACAGTCAGGAATCAAAATCTTTTTCTGTTTAAATAGTCCCATAATATACTGCTGCTACTTTAACATATGAAACTGGCAGTTTAAGGCCCTAATGGCCAAAGTAGCAGAAGTGTATACTTTCTTACCCCATCTGTCCAAGGCCCTGGAATCTATCAGAGGTGGTAGGGTTTTTGGCAGTAGTAGCCTTAATGCCTTTAGGTCCTTGGGAAATGGTCTCTGGGTCTGCAGTAGGATTCTTGAAGAGGAACTTGTGAGAGTCGGGTACTCTGTAATACCTGTCAGGCTTCCTGAGGGCTGGAGGCAAAGTGTCCGGGGCCAGGCAAGATTCCAAGAAGGCATCATCTACAATGTCCAGGACTGGAGGGATAGCTAAAGGCCTGTGTTGAGGGAGGAGTAAGAATTCCCAAAGCCTCTTTTTGGAGTCAGAGTAATCCTGGCTTTTCCAACGGAAATGCTCCCAAAGAGTGTACAAGGTTTCACCAAAAGAAAAAATCTTCTGGAGGGGAAGCAGAGGGAATGGAATCCTCTGCATCAGAATCCTCATAGGTTCATAGGTTCATACTAGGCTATCTGCCCTAGGGCATTTATAAGCCTAGCCAGAGTGTATGCGGCTTACACCACCCCTTAGGATGAGAATACTACGCCCTTTAGGTAGATAACGGCAAATGCTGGTAATCAGAAGAAACAGAAATTTCAGAATCCTGATCAGAAGAATCAGAAGGAAAATCAGTTCTAGGTCTCTTAGAGAGTGAAGGCTGGCTTCCCCTAATTAAAGTAATAAGGTCTTCAGCCATTCTTATCATTGTTTTTTAGGCATAAGGGCCTGACCATGCAGTTTGGACGTCAGTTTTCTAGGTATGGGTCGAGTTTTAGGCCTTGAAGAAGAAGATGGCGTCGGTTTGAAATGCAAGTCAGTAGGCCTGAATACACCCTCAGAAGCCAGTGCCTGCACAGTGGCTCCAGATCCATCCAAGGTAGAGACATCCGCAGGTTCTATAGTCGAAGAAGCATCTTGTGGCATACCGGACTCCGAATGGGTCTCAGTAGAGGCCTTTGAATCTGAAGTAGTGGGTATCAGGGGCTGCGAAAGCACCTCACTGAGTACCGGCAAACTGGCGACTAGCTTAACGGAAGCTTCGTCGGCAGCTTTGAACCTATGTGGTCTTTCTGTCTTTATCTTTACGTTTTTTCGGAATGTCGGTAGTCGGATGGCTTACCGAAGCAATTTCTGGATAGTTAAACCAAGTATCAAAATAATTTGCTGCAAAATTAAACCAATGACAAATAGTCCGGAGGTTGAATAAGGCACAAAACCGACAGCGAGGGACATAATGGTCTGGGCCTAAGCAAGGAATGCAGTACAAATGAAAATCTTTATGAGGTATTTGCTTTCCACAGGTAATACAATTGTTAACTTTTACTGACATCGGTTAAGATCAAGAAAAAGGACCCCCAACGGGGTACTTGGCTTTTTTGAAGACTTCGGTTCTGAAATTCAAAAATGAAAATTTCAGGAGTTGGCCGACCAGCACTTGCAAACTGCTTCTGCTTCGGGCACCACGCGGCAAGAAGGCCTGATGTAATGGCGTCGGCCCAAATGTAATGACTGCAACAGTGAAACACGAAGAACATCAGGAAGACAGACATCCCACACTCAAATGTATCCCCTACGCTGAAGAGTAGGGGAAGTTCCCTGATGCCTTCGTCAGATTTCTCATCCAGTAGTACAAATTCCTCCCTGGGTCTCCAATGAGAAGAGGCAACTAGCCTAGTGGGATGAACCCACTCAACAAAGGATAAATAAGTAAAAAAATAAACTATGATTCCCAAGTGTTTACCATTATAATTAGTTTTTTTACATGGTGGCAATACAAGTGCACCAGACTAAATAACAAGCCTGTTTTGCTCTGCCTGGAACTACCCTTATAATAATGAAGTATGACCGTGCACAATTCACACTCTCACATACCAAGTTGAGATTCTGGGAGGTATGGAATTGTGGTTCAAGCACAAATAAAATGGGACAAAGGAAAATAAGGGTTAGTGTTCTATTTACTGCCGAACATGAAATAACCCTAACCTCAACACTGAGAGTAAACCTCTAATTTGGAAGAGATGAATTAGGCATAGCTGAATTTATATTTGTGTATTTCGGGATATGTAGGGGGTTGGACACCTACCACGTCAGATACTGCCAAGTCAAGTTTAGACAAGGGTATAAGTTACACTGGTTGTAACAACTAGAGATGCAGATACTGTTGAAAAACTAAACAGATTAAATCTAATACTCACTTAAAACAACTTACTTTGGGATACAGGTGGTTTGCCTATCAGCTACAAGGTCCCCAAGCTGAATAAGTCTCATTACATGTTAACAGTGATCTACATAGTCTCACATAATGACCTCATGGAACCAGGCCAAAATTCTGATGGCAGAAATAATTGAAAGGGAGTACTGTTTATGATAGGGTTAACATGCGAGTTAAGGCTGCGCCTCTGCATCACTTTATTCATGTGCTACCCCTAACCCTCTCCCTGCCCCGAACCCCAACCCTACACACTAGATTACTATACACCTTTTCCCGAACAGTACCCCCAAACAATGTGTTCACACTTCGCACATACCAGTAAATAAGTAGAATACTAAACCTATTCCCTTCTCTAGTTCTTACTCTAACCTTAGCCCACAAACACACTCAGACAGGCATACACATACACACGCACACACACAAAATGCTGCAACTTCTGCTACAAATGAAAGTTTCAGCATTACTGCCCACTCCCACTTGCATTACATTCAATACTGCAGACTTCCAATTCTTCCTGCACTCGACAATAGCGATACAAAAGCAGCATTTGACAAGCCATACATTTGAACAGTATGGTACCTATGTTTACAGAGCTTTGAAACAATGTATCAAACAGAATTAACCACTAACTACCCAGAATACTACACTTGCATTCAACAGTCGATTCCATTGTCCCCTGTTTCTTCCCTTAAAACCATTAAAATCTGAGCTCCCTCAATTATTCGCACCAACGCACAGCAAGCACTTTTTATGACTACCTCACTACTCCTACCAAACTACTGAGGATACATGTATTAGAAAAATCTGAAGCAACTAATATCAAGAGCAAAGATACAGGTAGGTAGGTAATCATCAATCACCTGACCAGTTCTGGAAGACTCTGACACTCCCATCATTCTTACACAGTTCTGTTACATAGCCTAGGCTTCCTATTCCAGTTATCAACAAACACTCTTACAAAGCCAAGTTGAACCAATACTCTAAACTGATTAAACATTTGAAATACAACACAAATAATTCCAAACATGTAAAGTGATTAGGTTTTACAGTAACGTGCTATGTTTCAGCATTCTAACCATCTAGTCACTGTTCATATGATCACAATTAAAGAGGTTCTGAAAACATCACCACAGACCATTAGGAGTTATTCTGAAAGTGTACTGGTATGTTCTCAGCATGAGAATCAAAAACAGACAACACTTTGACTTGCAAAAAGTCTGTTTAATTTAAACAAATACCTGCTAAATATAAAATGAAGATTAAAATAATTCATTTTCTAGTAAGAATTGACAATGTACATATTTTATAGATTTAAAGACAATTTAGTTCCACAGTTTTCATAACCAAAATACTAATAAAATACTCAAAAGGTTTCCTCTATAAATTAGATGCAATGCAATAATAAAAAAAGTTTGCATTTCTGCCAAAAGAACAGCACATTTAAAGGAACAAAAATCTGGGAAGCGCCAGATACATGTAACAAATACACTGTTAGTGGTTTCTTTTTATTTCTATACAGAAATCTGAGCATTAAAATAACTGTTTAAAAATATAGATTTTTTTTTAAGTATTCAAGAAAGTGACCATAAAGCAATTAGCTCAAATCTCTGCACTATTCAGTAACGAGCAACTGTTCAGTGCATTAGTAATAAATAAATGGTAAGGCATTTTGTTTGTTGCAGAAGACAAACATAAAAGATATGTTCTTATCAGGGACCTACAAGAGGATCCTCCAGGATGGGTCCTTAACTGTTCACCATTCAGCAAACAAAAAAAAAAAAACCTCATAAAAACAATGCTTATGATGTCCACATGTCCATTCCAATACATGCTGTGATATAATGTACCAGACACAACCACCCATAACCTTGGGCTGATCTGTTCCCAGACACATAACCACCCATGACCTTGGGCTGATGGTTCCCAGACACACACCACCCATGACCATGGGCTGATCTGTTCCCAGACACATAACCACCCATGATCTCGGGCTGATCTGTTCCCAGACACATAACCATCCATGACCTTGAGCTGATCTGTTCCCAGACACATAACCTCAAGCTGATCTGTTCCCAGACATAACCACCCATGTCGTTGGGCTAATCTGTTCCCAGACACATACCCACCCATGACCTCAAGCTGATCTGTTCCCAGACATAACCACCATGACCTTGGGCTGATCTGTTCCCAGACACATAACCACCAATGACCATGGTCAGATCTGTTCCCAGACACATAACCAGCCATGACCTTGGGCTGATCTGTTCCCAGACACATACCCGCCCATGACCATGGGCTGATCTGTTCCCAGACACACAACCACCCATGACCTTGGGCTGATCTGTTCTCAGGCACATAACCACCCATGACCTCGGGCTGATCTGTTCATTCCCATTTGCCACTACTGAGCACTTTTGTGCAAAATAAAAAAAGGTGAAGTTCAGACACCAACACTAACAAATAATGCATAATGTTATATTTGCCTGAATGAGGAAATTCTAACAGCAGGCTGGGGTATAACATACCCATCTGTATGATGATGCAGCCAGAGCAAGTCAATACCAATCAAGGATGGTCTTCTTAGACATCAACAGATACAGTAAGACACTCTAACACTGAACACTTTCCATGACTAGCCCTTAGCTGGGCTGAATCCTAGTGACCACCAATGACAGCCAAAATCCTAGTGACCACCAAGGACAGCCAAAAGACCACACATCATGAGATCACTGATACTGAAATCAGATTGTGGGGGAGAAATGGAGTGCTCCAAAATATGGTGGAAAATGTCCAAATCTGGAACCTCTGACCTGCAATCTATCCTACAGAACTCCCATCCACAACAGTTCTAGAGCAGAGTCAAGACTGTGGCAAGTCTAACCACTGTAATCATGCTCCTGGGTGGTGCCACTAGTACTAGTGGTTGAGACAGCCAAGATTATGTAACCTCATATGATGAGGAGACCTTGTTATTTTATTTGGGAGGGGGGTGCTAGTCTTTATAAAGGAAGAAGTGAAAAGAAGAGGCTGATGCAAGCTCATGAAGAGAAGTGAGACTCTGCTTGTCCTACTGAAAGTATTCAACAAGGTCTCAAGTACATTGAATAAAAAGCACCTCACTCAGTAAACGAGCCACTGATTACTTGTTCTTGTGTGCTTCCTTCAGAGAGGATAATCTGAGTCACACTACACTAGCCTGAGGCCATGGTCCTCTCTCCTGCAGTAAGATGCACAACAACCCACTGAAAATGCCACAGGCAGAGGATCTGCAAAGTCATTCTCCAGTCCATATTCCCAGTGGTCCTCAAACTTTTACACAGTCTTCCTCAACATGTCGTATTGTCAGTGGAAACAGATGAGATGAATAGTTGAAGGCATTAAAGCCTGGTTATGGAAGAGAAGACTTTCTTGCCACAGCTGTCCAAAGTTTTAGACCCCTTGTCAGGTGACAGAGTTGTGGTTTCTGGGACTTATGGAGGAGAGGAAAGATCACACAATGCTTAGAAACCTGCTCTACTCAGAAAGGGGCTTGCAAAGGACACCTACCCTCTTAAGACTGCAGAGAACAGCAAGGGTACTTGCATGCTTGCTCAGACATCATATTTAAAACTTGACCCCACAAAGAAAACAATCCAACATTCTTCAGGCATCTTCCCCAAAACATTTGTAAAGCATTTCTGAGACAATGAAAAAGGGGCCAAAGACCAATCTTGATGATTTCTCAAGAGCTTTATGGCATCTCCAAAGGACATGTCATTCAGATGAACAGACAGATAATGAATCATTATCCTGTTCATCTCTGAGGCAACAGTCTGATTATCCTCTGCCTCCTCGTGGAAGCTCTAGTGACAGGGAGATATGTGCCTCACCCCCCCCCACCGATGAAAGTGGGCTTGCACATCATATTTCACAATGGCAGGTTTGTGACTAAACTGCATCAGGTTGAAAGACCAGGGTGTCGGAGGGTTTATGCACCTGCCAAAAGCAATGGATGCTGGAAAGAGGCCTGCACAAGTTTTGGTGTTGTTGTCTTCAAACTGGACAACCTCCTAAGGGTTGATCCTACACCTGTGATTCAAGCTGCCACTAAAAATCATGGATTTGCTTGATGTTTGGTCTGTGTGTCACACATTCAGGCTCTAAATAACTCTCAAAGGCAGCCCTCCTTGACCAGGACTGTTGGCCTGACTCAATTTGGGGGGTATTCCCAGCATGCAGGAAAGTCCCCAATCTCAAGTGCTGCCAGTCCATGGTCCGATATCTCAACAGACCATTCCCTAAGAAAAAGGCTGGTCCATTAATGGCCTCCATTCAGTTTACTGGAGAATGGATGATGCAAGAACCATAGGATACACCTACCATACTTGGAGCCAGGATTAAACTTGCCACTGTCAGTGCAAGACAGATGTGGGCTTAAGCCCTCATTTGCCAAGAATAAGCTAAGCACTTGTAAGGATGGGGGATACTGTACAACATTATTTAAATTTTGAAGTGCTAAGCCAGGCACCTGGTCTTTTACACTGTTACATTTCACTGACTTATGATTTGGCCTGCATGAAAGACCCCCATCAGTCTCTATAAAAAGGAGCTCTTCATGGCTGCCATGTTTTCAGTTGCAAGAAGGCCAAACACTTCTTCTGCCTTGGAAATCTGAGTTGCAGGACTAAATAAAAGGCAGTTGTGGCAGTTGTTAAAGTTTTGCCCCTCTCCAAGACAATAAAACCAATGGTAAAACGAACCTTAACTGGTATTCTGATGAACAGATGCACAGTCTGTTGTTCAGACACACAAATGAAGTTTCACAGACAAAACTAATGATCATAAGCTTATCTTTACAAATGACAAAAAAATGGCTTTCATAACGGAGACGAACTTATCTGCCCAGGTCATAGCATCACAACCTTCATCCTAATAAGCACATACATTTCCCAAAACAAAGGATCTTCCACACTTTTGCAGAATGGTGACTGAAGATGACAAACCATGTCAATGACCTACAAAGCACAGTCCTCAAAGCGAGAGTTAAATTTCCAACATTGCTGTAAACATCAGTGCACAAGTATAAATATGCATCTAAAGCTGTCAGTTATGCCTTCAGCTTATCAAATGATTCTGCTTCTATGGTTGAGCACAATATATGTAAATCAGGCTTACACTGGCAAGTGTCCTTGGGTAACAGAAACAGTGCAACTAAGGAATGCATAGATTGCTAGTGCAAAAACATTTTTGACCATAGCATACAAGCTGAAAATGGTTATTTCTGGAGTGAAGATAAGGGACTTAAATGCCAAAAGCCACTGATTAATGCCCAAAAGACATTTTCTTCTAATAAATGGATTGCCTTCAGCTCCTTCAAAGCATGTCTTCAAGCAGTTTTTGGATAAAGGTTCACAAACTTAATTTTTTTACGTCCCTCAAAAGTCTTCTTCTACCTACCAACAGCAAGATTGTGTTTTACTTCTTTTATGAAAAAGCTGATGACTGATCTCAGTTCTCAGATCAGAATAACTTAAATCTGTCATAACTGCTTTCTTCTAAATGGAAGACCGCTCAGCAGTCCATTTTCAGTTTATTTAATGAATTGTCGATTTTGGTCAGTGTCTTTTTGATGCGCAGTGCTGTCAGTCTGGCAGATGGATTCTGATACCAGCATTCTTTCATCAGCTTGGCAAGGGAAGTAAGTGTCTAGAAAAATAAAGATACATAAGTAGACCATATTAAGTGCAATAATGCAATTTCAGCAGCAAAAAGAACACAGATCAGGCAAATAGTCATATTCAAGCTTATCTTGGGCTGCACATCCCAGCAGGAACATTATTACAGCTGAGGGAAATTAGTCAACACAACCACTGGATTTCTGATGCAAACTAATGACTTGTCAGTTATTTCTACATGGCACCCTTTTATACATAGCAGTTAGAAACAGGTGGAAGCAAAACATCTGCAGCCTCATTACAGCAGAACGATAACCCACTATAGAAAGAGTTCAAGCCAGACCCAAAAGATCTGGGGTAACCACTTTGACTCGCAGTAAAACCCTTCAGGGACAGAACCTGAAAGCTCTAAAATGTGGCCAGCCATGGCTACATCCAGAATCCACTGGTAGCTTCTGATCATTCAACAGGCTAGGGCAAATTCAGACAAATAGCCCTTCCAGTGTGTGGGTCCAAAACAATAAGATAATTCTGGATAGGCCGGGTCTAAACTAGATAGATTCTACTGAAAATAAATTTAAACATTTTACTGTTAAATTTATCAATGTATTACTTTATAAAAAGGAGCTACTCCATAATACCTACTACCTATAATTAATTTATTAATAAAATAATGCACATCATTTCATAAATATTCTGTTTGGTGAGCAAAATACAAAATAGTAACAAAACAAAATGTTATTTTTAAGATGTGAACTGCTTATTCAAAAAAGTATTTTGAAAATGTGCTGCAGACACCATCATCAAAGTAACATTTTACATCCTGGTAAATATATGAAGGAAAAACAGAAACTGGAACAGACAGCACTGATGAAAAGATGTAGCAGCAGTTACACACCGAAGGGTAAGGTTAGGCTGGCATTTAAAGTAGCCTTACAGCATAGCTTGCCATAGCATAAATTTGGAAAGCACATATACTCTCTCGGTATATATATATATATATATATATATATATATATATATATATATATATATACATACATACACACACACACACACACACACACACACACCTCTCTTTATGTGTATGTATGTATGTATGTATATATATATATATATATATATATATATATATATATATATATATATATATATATATATATATATACACACACACACACACACACATATATATATATATATATATATATATATATCTATAAACACACACACACATATATATATATATATATATATATATATACATATACACATACATATACACCCACACACATATGAATGTACTTTGAAATATGATGTTCAACACTGCTGTACTTTGAAAGGGTTGATCGCAAAAGATCAAAATGAAAAAAAAAAAACTTTTGTTTTTGTAGAGGGTACACCCTCACTGCCCGCTCCCACACACAGTGCTAACTCTATATACCAACTCTGACCGCTTGACAGTGGGGAAAGGACAAATTCCCAATCCTTAGTGTTCTGTGACTTCCAACGAAATAATGTCAGCAGAAGCTAGCATGAGTATTCATTCAGTCACTTCTGCCAGCATCAGTGACATTAAACATAATGAATATTCAGGCACTTGTAGTGCTCCTATATTCCATCTACACACTCACACATCTACATATTTTATACATATATGTATATGAATTCACTTTATAATCTCGAAATACTGAAATATCGAATTTCAGTACTTCGAAACTATAAAGTCGAATCTGCAAAATGCCGAAACCCCAAAACTGCGAAAGTAAAAATCGCGAACTTAAACACTTAAACACACCATACACCACACTACACATACACCAGCCTACCCACACTACAAAAAACAAACAATACACACACAAACACAAAAACACAAATTAACAAACCTACACTATAAATAAGCAGGGGGGCAAGGCCCCCTTCACCCCCCATGTGGGGTGCTGCACCCCCACACCCCCGCTACTTATATATACTAATTCAGAAATCGCACCAAACAGAAAAAGACAGTAAACTCACAACTAGACATTCTACAGTCCCCTCACACACAAACATCATATATATACAAACACCACCACTTTCAACACACAAACACACATACTTTTACCTGCCTACCCTAACCCACACATACAGCTTCTGAACACACTCACATACACTCAAACACCTACCCAAAACCCTTACAAAACAGTCACTTACCTTAAATTCCACGTAAATCCACACACTAAACTGTACACCATGCACACAGTACATTCCACGTAACGTACCGGAAAACCATAACCGCTAATTCGACATTTCCAGATTCGTGGTTATGCAGTTTCACTATTATGAAAATTTGAATTTATGGTCTCGAAATACTGAAATTCGATATTTCAGCATTTTGAGATTATAAAGTGAAACCGTATACATACACACACACATATATATATATATAGATTCATAGATTAGTACTAGGCTAATTGCCCTGGTGGGCCATTTTAAGCCTAGCCAGTTACCCCATGTGAAAATCAAACCCTGCACCTTGTGTCTGCAAGGTTAACACCTTAACCATTATGCTAGTCTCCCACCCCCCCCACATACACACACACACACACACACACACACACACACACACACACACATCTACATATCTGTGTATAATCTACATGATAGATAGCTTTGCCCTCTCCACCACCTTACTGATGCATGCTAACCCTAACCTTGGCCTTACCCCTAGTCCTAACCTGACACTTTACCTTAGGGAAAAATTTTCCATAATACTAACACTACACAAACCAGCTTTGACACACACAGCGTACAAAAACATGCATACACACATAAGAGTCTTACAAGCTATCCCCTTGACCTAATCCTTAACCTAACCTGCAAATGTGCACACATAGACTCATACAAGATATCCCATTACCTAGCTCTTTCCCCAGAGACACTTATACCCACACTACTACCCCTTAGTACTAACACTTACATGCACAATGCATATGCCACTGTTCGACAACTGCAAATTTCACCAGCTACATCATTTGGCAAATCTCACATTTATCATATTCACACAACTCAGAACACATTTGATGAGCACAGATTTAAGTACACTACACAGTTATAGGACTACATGCTGAATTATCAGAATGCAAAGAAAGTGAAACCAAAGTCATCGTTGCCAACAATCCAAAATTCAACACATCAAAAAACTTAAAACAATTAAAAAGAAAATCACAAATGTAGATAGTTCCCTTTTGCGATTACACCAAAACCTTCTACTGAAAATCGTCTGAATGGTGGCACTGTTACAGAAGTTTGTTTTTTTTTTTTTTTTTTTTTAAAGAGAGAGTCGGGGCCAAATTTAGCAGGTGTTAGTAAGTGTGAAATCTGTCTCGTACTACTAAACTCAGCTTCAGTGCTGCAGAAGAGCAGCATCAGAATTAATTTCTGTACAGGCAGAAATGATTACCGTTACCACTGTAACAATCGATAGGCATATCTTGATCATCCGATCATGCCCCCTATCATCATGCTCCCATGGTGGCTGCCTGCTTCGGCCTACACTAGCTACACTACTGCATGACTGACTGAGTGGATAACTAGCTTTTACACAGTTGAGTGACATATTTCTTGGCTGTTAACATTATTTAAGAGAGCAAAATATGTTGTCTCACCCCCAATGCTGCAGACACTGTTGTGCAATGCAGCACTCAGCAAAAAAGTTTCATCCTACTTGATATACAGACCACCATGCTGTAAAACAACAAGCAACTTTTTTCTTACTTTTATATAACCCCTCTACTGTATCGGGTATCCATCCAGGCCTGTGTTTAACCTCCTCCATCACACTTTGCTGTCCTCCATGGATGACGCACCACAAATAAAGGGCATACATCATGCACTCTTCTAGACCTGCAGTCTCTTAGCTTATGACTAGCTACAACCTACACTGTAACAATATACAGACACATTTACACAATACATCAGTCTGAAGGTAGGAAGGCATCACTTTCCTAATTACAGAAGGCCCAACTGATGACTTGAACAGACAAGCTTTCTTCCTGGGCTCACAAAAACTTGCAGGCCTGATCAGGCTTACAGAAGATACTGATCTTGGACAACAATTAAGCATAGTTCTATTTCCCATGTAACACTGCTCTACTCTGTTACACTTCACCAGATTTTTAGCATAGCTGTATTTCCCATTTAAGACTGTTCTACTCTGTTACACTTCAGATTTTTGGCATAGTTGCATTTCCCATGCAACACTGCTCTGCTACACTTCACCAGATTTTTGGCATAGTTGTATTTCTCATGCAAGTCTGCTCTCCTCTGTTACACTTCACCAGATTTTTGGCATAGTTGTATTTCCCATGTAACACTGCTCTACTCTGTTATACGTCACCAGATCTTTGGCATTCTGTCCTCCTCCTACTAAAACTTATAAACTTGTCAGTGAAGCCTGGTCTCCCTTAAGTGCTGTACTGATTCTGCACTAGCAGAAATTACCAGAATCACAGACAGGCTGAGTCTTGTGTGGTTTCGTTAAGTCCAGCTAATGTAGTGAAAGCTAGTTGACTATCATTCATCACCTACAATATGCATATCTGCATCCCAGCCGCAACCTGCTAGCAGTAGCAAAACAGAACAGTGTGCATGCATACCTATCTGGTGTTACCTTTCTTTTCATTCCCTAACAACCGTTCCCAGTACTTTATTTTGTGCCCCATTCCCTATCCAACAAGAGTACCTCCTCATATTATCTACTACTGCCTCTCCAAGTTCATAATGAATTGAATGCATTTTCCCCTCAGCTGCAAGATTCATGCTGTTATTCTGATGGTATGCTATGCTATGATGCACTTCTCCTCTAAAAACAGAGGTGCACTCAAATACCTTGGAGTATGCTTCTAGTATTCCACTGCAATCAACTCTCCCACCATCTCCGCCAAACTAAAAGGCTAAATACTGACAGTCATCAGTCTGATTTCTCTTTATCTCACTCCATTGCTAAGCAGAAATGAAAAACTATCCTAAGTCTTGTGATTTTAGAGCTACTCTTGTCTTGTGATTTTTAGAGCTTCAGTCACAGAGAAGACGAAAGCCATGTTCTTGCACTGCATGACACTCTGGGATCAGCCTGCATACACAATGCAATTAATAACTAAAAAAAAATCTTTATCCACTTTCTTCAAAGAACTAATGGAAGCAACCTTACATTGTTCGAGCTGAGGCGTCAATTTAGCCGAGGCAACCACATACATATTTACTTAAAAGCAAGCTGGCTCCCCCATTTGCTTCCAATAATACATAAGAAAACACACACACACACACACACACACACACACACACACACACACACACACACACACACACACACACACACCTTGGCTCTACTGCCTAATACAAAAGCGTAAATAGGGTGGGGCAAAGTGGACAACTGCACAGGGTGCAAATTAGTAGGGGTGCAATCGGCAGATCCTGATCAGTGCAAGTGGAGTATGGGCATTCATTTCCATGCCAGCATTTCTAAATGCTGGTACAGAAAAGAAATGCAGATTTTGCTGTCAAGACTGAAGCACTTGCTTCAACGCTTCAAGCAAGTGTGGTACAACATGTAGCAAGCAGCTTGCTGCAGTGTTTAATGTAAAATACATACGGTGGTGGTGCTGCGGTAGCGTTGTCGTCTCACAGTTAGACGTTGCCCATTCGATTCTCAGTTAGAGCGTCTTCTGTGTAGCGACATGCGCGAATGGGTGTTCCTTCATTGAAGGTTGTGCGTTAGGCCCGGCAAGCCAGTACATAAAAATCTACTGCCAATCATTAGCGGACCGGAGTTCCGCTGTGGCAACCCCTAACTGGGAAAAGCCGAAAGACACAAACAAGCATATATCTATATGTAAAATACATACATATAAAATATATCTATACATACATATATATGGGTCTAGGACACATGCTCGACTAGCATGTGTCCGAATCACAAAACATCGAAAACACATACACGAAAGCGCTTAACATCAAAAAGTGCTTCCGTGTATGTGTAGTTCAAAAAAAAAAAAGTATGTTTCTGCCGAGGGGGCTTTGCCCCCCTTCAGCCCCCACACTCCCCCTACTTTAATATTCACTCCGAGATCACACTACAGTGGGGAAAAGGGAATTTTCCCTTACCCGCACTGTAGTCCAATCTACGAAACAGGCACACATGCACAGAAGTGCTTTTCGATGTTAAGCGCTTTCGTGTATGTGTGTTCGATGTTTTGTGATTCGGACATATGCTAGTCGAGCATGTGTCCGGATCCCATATATATGTATATATTCAACAAACAAAACCAATAACAAAGTAAAACAGAGTAGAAGGCTGTGAAGAAGCACACAAAAGGGATGCCCCCTTAGGTGCAAAATTTCAGTAACACAAATGCTCCAGATTAATACGTTTTCTTCCCAAAGGACTTCATCAGATGAATTAAAAAGGCAAACAATCCTCTTATAACAGGTCAGTAAATTTCATTCCACCAATAAATATCCATCAACTACCACTATATATATATATAAATATATATATATATATATATATATATATATATATATATATATATATTTTTTTTTTGGAAGCTCCTAAATAGAGTTGAGCGGGCACAGACTCAGAGGTCCTGACACTCATAGAAGAAAGGTGAGGATTGCCAGAGTGGAGAATGATCCTTTGTTTTGTTTTATTGTTCACCTAATAGATGAGAAATGCCAGATTATAAACCCACACCGGGTATACAATGAGCTATATCTCTATCGACACATCAGAGTTCATGTAAAATTCAACATTATTTACTTAAATCCTCTTACATTTTTAACAAAGGCATTATCCAATCAGGCATCATATGACCAAGCAGGGATCTTATAACACAAACACTGGCATTAGAATGCATGTGTGTGCCCTTACAGAATGTGCTGTTGTCTGGCCTTGCAAAATGTTATGACTGGTCATAACAAAAGGTGATGCAGCCTATAAACCAGGATATGGTTTTCTTTAAAACATTTTTTCTTTTTCTTATCATGAAGGATATGAAAAGCTGATCAGTCTGTCTGAAATCCATTGTCTTGTGGAAGAAATATCTTAACTTTCTATACATGTCCAAGAAGTGTAAGATTTTTTCCCTTTTTTTATACATTCCTGAGCCCCACTTCCTAGACCACTTTTAGTGTAAAAGACTGAATGGTATTAAGTTACCCTGTCTTTGTGGAAGGCAGTGTCTGAAACTCTGCATACAAGGGTTTGCAATTCTGAGATGATGTAATGGCAACTACAAATGGCATCATCTAGGAAAGGCATTTAAGTTGGGCTGAGCTGGGAGGTTCAAATGGAGCAAGGATTAACCTATCTGAAACAAAATTCAGGTTCTAAGAATGAAGCACTGATTTCCTTGGCAGGCTCAACTGCACTGACCCCTTTAAGAATTGTTTCAAAGGAAGTATGACTGCTAATGGTAATTCTAAGAACAAGCAAGGTGAAATATCTTACAGATGAACCTTAACGTATGTTTAAAGGCCCCTGTCAGGTAAGGTAAATTAATTAATGAGACCCTACTAAATTTTAGCCACTGTGGGCCAGACACTATTACACCTATGACAAAAGCAGAATCTGGTTCATTACTCCAAATGGAATTCTCCGTTAGACTTCCTAACCACCGTAGTGATTTTCAGAACCTCAAGAGGAAAGAATTACCACTGTGGGAATAAACTTCTGTCTCAGATGTTTTCATTCTGGGGTACCAGGGTTCCTTGCTGCTGTGACATAAGGTTGCAGAAGATGGGGAAACCATTCAACCTCTTCTGCATAGCCAGGAACAAGTTGACTTCCTCAAGTAACAGGGATCCAGTGGGAAAGGCATTCAGAAGGCCCTTGGCTCCAGGTGATGGGAAGTACATTTACTGTTAGGCCTGCCTTGCAAGGGCAGCCATATCAAATGTTTGGTATCCGGTGGTTCTGAAGAGAAGCAAATAGATGCATCACTGAAGTACCGTAAAGCACGGTGAGTTCAGGGAAAATATCTGGGTTCAATTTCCACACCTTGCAACTAGAGGCAGACATGCTCAGGTGATATGCGGCTGCAATGTGCCTAAACAAAATGTTATAAGCCCACATAATGATGTTTGGTTTGAAGTTAACCACCAAACCATCACAGCTAGTCTGCGCAGGGGCCAGGAGTAAATGCTTGCTTGTGTGTTGACATACCACATTACTGTGGCATTAACTGTATGTCTGTAAGATCAGTCTAAAGACCAGGAATACATAAATAATGGGTAGCACCCCTTTGATATTGATGTTCCTGGCCTTCAAAGCTACATCAATGTAATCTGAAGTTAGGGTCTGGTTGTATCCCCAGATGTGGCTTCTGCTACATCATCAACCAATGGAATTCCCAGCGGATAGGAGGGATGAAGGTGATTAGGGTCTGGTTTCATCCCTGTACTGCTCTTCACTTGCATTACTAACTGATGGAATTCCAGGTGGAAGGGAAGGATGAATGGGGATTACCTTCTTCAAGGAGAATAGGTAGTGGCACTATAGAATTTTGAGGTACTACTGACATTTCCTCATATAACTGCGGTGGTGGTGCTGCGGTAGCATTGTCGCCTCACAGTAAGATGTTGTCCTGTTCGATTCTCAGCTAGAGCATCTTCTGTGTGGAGACATGCATGAATGGGCGTACCTTCGTTGAAGGTTGTGTGTCAGGGCCGGCAACTCGGCATGTAAAAATATACTGCCAATCATTAGCGGACCGGAGTTCCACTGTGGCGACCCCTAACCGGGAAAAGCCGAAAGACACAACAACAACTGACATTTCCTCATGTGCAACCTCATTAAAGGAGAACTGCACCCACAGACTGAAAAAAACATGTTTACTTCATCGTATCTTCTTGACGTTTCCTACATTTTAACACCACTTTTGGTCTTTATATACTTTTAATATATTTTTAAGTGTAATTCCAGAGTCTGCCCACATGGGGTCTGGCATCTTGATTTTTTAGTCTACCTCTAGGTATACTATATTGCAGTGTTTTGCTTTAAAATATTACATCATAGCCCCTAAGCTCTTGTAAATGCACTGACTTTACATGCGTTTTCACGTACAGCCTGCTTTCTTTTAGTCAGGTTTAATTACCACTTCTTGTTTTCCAATGACTACTTAAAAGACAAACAGGGATAATAACACAGAACAGTAGGCTCAGTGTCCGTTACTTCTTGTTCTTTCTAAAGTGGCAAGTTTCATTCTTTTGTTATCCCCGAGTTGTAGTCCTTAAATTCATCTCCCCTCCCCCTAAACACCTTCCTTTAGCATCTGTCAAAGTGGCACATTTGAGCTGTTCACTGCTGTGACTGACAGCTCACAGCAAGGGACAAAGTTCATGCGCTGAGAATACTGTGTAAAGAAGGAACCACACACTTCTACAGCTGTCCATAAGAGGGACAAGCTGCGCATCTTTGTGTCAAAAATGACCCTTGGAAAGCATTTCTGAAGGAATAGGGCCAAATTTCTGAAGTTTCAGACATACTCAGCTTGAAGAAGCACTTAATGTAGCTCAGAACTTTGCTCAGCAAATCCTGGTATTTCACCTGAATTAGAAAATCATCCAGGTAAAGAAAAGTTTGGATTGCCCTACATCCTGAGATAAGCAAAGACCATAGCCAAGCATTCTGCAAATACTTTGAAAGTGGTAAGTCCAAAAGGCAAATAGGTCAATTGGAAATGTTCTGGCCCTGCCAAAAACTAGAGGAATTTTCTGAACCTCATAAAGACTACCATAAGAAAGTGTATATTCCTTTAGATCCATGTGATCAAAAGGACACCCAGAAGCAGGAGAAGGACCAGTGATTGGAGGGTCGGCATCATGAATTTACCACTAGAAGCATGTTTAAACATGAGAGATCCAGAATGGACCTGCAGGGTCCATTTTTTAGGGGTCAGAAACAGGCTGAAATAGAACCCTTGTCTTTCTTCTGATACAGGGTCTCTTTCAGTTGCTGCCATGGTGGGCATATATTTTACTATGAGTACTACCAAGGCCATCAGATCTAGTGAAACAAGCATTCCCATGAAGGGAGAAATGGTCCTGAACTCAATTTTGTATTTCATTCCAATTAGCTCTGTCGGGAAATAGTCTGTCATCAGCTTAAACATTAGAATATGAAAAAGAAGGGTCTTCAGCTTGGTGGAAGAAATGAGGTGGGTGGATGGAATGGTGTTGTCAGAAATGGGAGGCACCCTCTTAGCTGGCTATGGTACTGTTTTCCCTGCTTCTGCCTGCCTCAGCCTCTGCCACCCCTCTACTGACCTTTCTGGAACACACGTGTGTAAATTATTTAGATCCACACTGTGTGACAAAATGGCCACTGACTGGCATAGGGGAGACCATCTACCATACTTCAGAAATAGGGAATGAAAGAGCATTTTATGGTCTGTATAGATATATACATTTCTTCCAGTTTACTGAATACTGCCTGCAGGAGAAGTAAAAAAAAAAGTCCTTAAGTACATATGCCATCTGACAACTCAGCCTGAAACATGTGCATAAACTTTATCACAGGCACATTTAAGTGCGTTTGCAGACTTTACAAGAGCTCTAATCTCCTCATAAATATCTTAACATACTTTCTGACCTCTTCATAATACTGAAAGCACATGGGTCTGACAATCTTAGGAGATCTTCATCCCAGAATGGCAGGATTATACATTTCATACCAAATCTGTCAAAGGTGCGATTTATTCACTTTGAAATATCTTATTAGCAGGCCAGAGTTTGATCCTCTCAGCACATCTAAAGAAATAATGACAGAATTGGTAATCAGATTTTTGTATAAAAATCTAAACTTCTCCTCTACCTAACAGAAGTGGCCAAGCTTCCTAGGCACTGGTGGCTTAAAGGGTCTACATTACATCACTGAAATCATATTCCTATGAACACCTGAATAAGGATCATCATGGAGCTCATAAACAAAGACATTGGGGACCTACAGACACTAGATCCTACCCAGTTCGGCTTTGTCAAGGGCAGATCCTGCCTTTTGAACCTGGTTGACTTCTTCAAAACAGTCACCAAAGCCATAGATGAAGGGAAGATAGTTCACACAGCCTATCTGGACCTTGCAAAGGCATCTGACACAATACCTCACTCGGGCATCATAGATAAGCTATCCAGCGTAAATATAAACCCCTATGTCACCAGATGGGTCGCAAACTGGCTCAAAGACAGAACCCACAGAGTGAGAGTTGCTGGAGCCATGTCAGACTTGAAACCGGTCACAAGTGGCATCCCACAGGGTTCTGTCCTGGGACTACTCTTGTTCGGTATATACTTTTCCGAGGTACAGGCAAACGTGGGAGGACTATGGCTCACCAAGTTCGCAGACTACTGCAAACTGGGCGCCATAATCAACTCTCCAGCTGACACAAACATCCTTCAAAAAGGTCTCACAGAGACAGATAACTGGTGCCAGCACCATGGTTTAAAGCTAAATGCCAAAAATGTATAGTCATACCCTTTGGCAAAAACAATGTGCCCACAAATTACCACATAGGAGGAAACCCATTAAGTACAGAGAAAGTTATTAGGGACCTGGGGACCCAAGTTGATAGCAATCTCTCCTTTGAAAACCACATTGCCAAAGTGGTTAGAAAGACCTTCTACATAGCCCACATCATCACGAAGGGTTTCACATCTAGATCAAGAGAGGTAATCGTGCCCCTTTATTCATCCCTCATCAGGCCCATCATAGAATACAATGCCCCTTTTGGGATGTACCTTACCCAACACCTGCAGCAATTAGAAAGACCCCAAAAGTATCTCACCAAGAGGATCAAGGGTCTCAAACAGATGCCATATGCTGCTTCGTTAAAAGAACTCCTGCTCTACTCAGTTGCATACCGCCTACTTCGAGGCGATCTATGCCTGACATACAAAACTATGTCAAATCCAGAATTAATGGACATGCTCCACCTCAATACATCTAAATCCCTTAGTGCCACACGCTCGAGGGACTTGAACCTCAGCACAGAAATAAACAGAACTTGCTGGAGGGACAGGTTCATAACCCAGAGGCTCCCTTCGCTCTGGAATAGAATTCCAGTTCATGTGAGGCAGAGCACCTCACTGAATCTCTTCAAGAAGAATCTCGATAAGTGGATGGGGGATCGTAGGTTTGTCCCAGGGATTACTCCCGTGTCACTATTAGACAGAGGCACAGTAAACTAAACCTTAAAAAGGGCACAGTATACTCAAATCAAGGGGTGGCGTAAGCCATACAGAATCGGGCTAGGCTTATAATTGCCTCAGGGCAGATAGCCTAGTATGAACCTATGAACCTATTCACCAACACCTACTCAGCAAAAATTACTTCAGCGATTCACTGAATTTACTAAGGGCAAGGAAATACTTGCCTGAAGAACAACGGAGCAACATCTATGTCAATCGAGATGGCCTCCCAAATATATATACCAACTCTGAGATCGTACTACAGTGGTGAAAAGGGCAAAGTTCTGTCGTTGGCCAGCTAAGTCCTTGCTCTTAGTAACTTCAGCGAAACGCTGAAGCGATGGTCTCTGATTAGGTGTCAGTGAATAGGTGTTTGCAGGAATACGATTTCAGCATCATAATATAGACCTCCTTAAAGTTAGGCTCTAGTGAGGCACTCAGAAAAGTATCTTCTGACACCTATATAACTCAAGAAATAATGGTCAACTTGGGCTCTTCAAGCCCCTGCTAACTCTTGACATCACAGCTTCTTACACACATGAATTTAAAAAATGCTCTTTCGTTAAGTGTTACTTTTCTCAAGAAACAAACTCTTCTGTTGAAGGGAGCAGTCAGAAAATAAGGATTCATCCCTATAAGTACGTTAACTAACATGAGTTGATTTGTGCTGAGTAGACTGCCTACTTATTAACTCATCCACGTCTGACCAGATGAACGTTTAGGGTATTGTTCACTCACTCTCTTCAAGGGGGAGTCATTCCTGAAGTAGAAGGCTTTCCATATAGTAGAAAGGGAACATGAACCATCTGCCATGCCATCTCATACTTTTCAGCGAAGTGTTGGGGAGGGGTAGTCAGGCATTTACAAAAAATATGCTGCAAGTTTCTAGATGCAACTTGGACAGATCAACCTGCATGGGTTTCCTTTGTGAAAAGCAAATTATTTCTTCTCTAGGGATCACCGGTCTTTAAAAAAAAAAAAAAAAATTCAGAAAATCTGTTCTGGCAGAGTGTCTTCTCAAAGCATGGGGAACATGGTGGCCCATCCGTGAGTATGTCGAAATTGGCATTTGACTGTGATGCAGCACTAATTTTAAAGATGGTATGCTGAGAGTATGTCATCGCTAACCTGCTGGCAGCCTCTGCAAGTGCATCAGCAGTCAGAGAGAGCTGGAGATAGTTGTGCTAAGGGCTGACCATTGTGAACGTCTGCAGAATCGATGCTCTTGGGCCATTACAGGAATAATAGGCTTCGTGCTCTTTGCCCATGGAAGCTTTTGATGTTAACTCTTTGCTCATCTTCTTTGGAAATTTAGAAACGCTGTTTAATCTATTTGACACCCCATCTGATATATGGTTGGCTGCCCCTTGACCAAATCCAAAGGAAAGCAAAGTTTGTGCTTTTTGCAGAACCTTTATTTTTTCATCTTTTTTTTATTTATTTATTTATTACAAAAAACAGAGTTTACACTCATGCACCTTAACATAACAGACTCTGTTGATCAACATCCTTCACTGGAATCTGTTGATCATAACCACACTTGTGGATGACACTGGACCTGAAAAGTCCAAGTCACAGACCTAACAAGCAAGTTCTGGAGGTCAGCTGTGGGATACAGATGGGCTAACATCCAAATACTCCTACAGAAAAAAAAAAAAAACAAACAGAACTGAAACTGATGAGAGCAACACTCCTCCTTATGTCATGCATTCTATTGATCTCCACGATGTGGGAGGAGGGCTGTCCTGTGTTGGGATGTCTAAAAGCTCAAGAAGCCTAATCAGATGTCTGCCTGTAAAGTAATTCCCTCATATTAGGATTCATATTGCAGTAGTGATTTTGCAAACACTTACTAATGCAAAGTTATCACTAAAATCGATATGATCTAAGCTGAAACACACCAAAATGATCCTTGCTAATGAGTGCCACACTGGGGGTGGGGGGGGGGGTCTGAGGAAAACTGGTGGTCAGGAAGGCATAAGCTGCTGCTTTATTAATGGACTCCAAAAGGAGGTGACCCACACATATAAAATATGAAACTGAAAAAGTAGCAACAAAAATCTTTAACCACGGGTTACTTTTTGAGTGACCCCACTATTATCTAAAAGCGTGACCCCACTATTATCTAAAACCTTCTAAACTTCTTATGTGCTTCTACCATGAGTGATCATAATTCAAACATCAATAACGAGACTCCCGAACTGCAATTCCTCAAAAGCTACCAAGCAACATGTAGTGGCAAGCCACTCTACACCCCCCTACACTCCCAAAACTATTACAAACTCTAAATCAGCACAAAAAAGTCTTGAGATGCTCTTTGCTTCACTCTAGCACAAGTAATCGATTAAATTATAGGATACGGCATAGCAAGGAAACTTGGATTAGCCTTTCTACCTGCATAGTCAGCCTAAAATATTTTCTGAGGAACCTTTAATCCTGATAAAGTTAGCAGCAGAAGAAGCTTCAAGATAAAACAACCATCACAAATCAGACTGGCATCGACTCCCATCATCACTCACTTCTCCTCTGGCAATGTAACAATGTAACAATCTAATTGGTCATTAAATCCTTCCCTGCACTGCCATTGACTGGTACCGGTTATTTCAAATCTTTTCCTTTTGTTCGATTGTCTGAGCTTCATAACTCGCACTACTTTCTTCTGTATATGACATTTTCTTCAACAGATACCAAAGGTTTATGAAATACTACAAGGTCACAAGCTCACCCTCCAAATGTCCATTAACACTCAAGAGCAGGCGAAAAGGCTAACCAGGGTTCAGGTTATTGAGATGACTACGCACAATGACACCTACTTATTCCTTGTGTGGTTAGAATAAACAAAATACATAAAATTCTGCCCAGTTACATTTAATTAGTACATTGCAAGAGTTACCACCAGTTTTTGCTAGACTCCAAAGCAGCACTATTCAGAAGCTATATACCGTCCTGAGACAGAGCTCATAATACACCCAGCCATCTTATTAACAACCTTTACGAACTTCATGTTCCATTCCTGAAGTTAGCTTGTCAGTGACACAACCATTAACATTTCTACTGAATATATGTATTACCAATTTACTTACAGTCATACTGCAGGAATTTAAACTGGACATATAATGGCTACTTACAGTGTCTACCAAACTTATGGTACATCATTTCACACTCAGAATAAGTACTGGTAGGTTGTTATACTTTTGTATGCTGTTTATATCAGTAAAGATTTCTTTACCTGAAGACAATGAATGCACCAAGAAAGCCATTTAAAGATGATTTCTAATAACATTCAAATACACTTTGCTATGTATCATGCCAGCAGGAGCAGAAACTGAAGATGTTTAGACTACTTACTGGATCTGAGAACCATCTGTTTGGAATGTTTGGCCGCTGCTGGTCCACACAAACAACCTTCTTCATGTCTTCAAAGCTGGGATCACTTGGCACTACATCATGAAATGGCGGCCTGTAGTCTTCTGCAATCCCTAAAATGGAAGGACTAACTGAATAAGAAAGCTTTCAGGAAGGATACATTTGCGTTCAGTAACATTATTTAAACTAAAACATTCTGTGCAAGCCACAGTAAAATTAGATAACAAAGAATTAAGACATCTCTAGGAATAGCTGCTTCAGAAAACCTGTTTCACCTGAGTGTCAGTCTCCAGTTCAGAATGGGTAATTTTTTTGTCACTAAACCTTTGCCAAATCTTTGGTAAATCTTTAATTGTAATAAATCTTTAGCAACATTTTTGGAAATAAATCTGCAGTCTTAAAAAAATTTACTTTAACTTTAGTTGAACAGCCAGTTCTACATTAATGGCAAAGTATTCATCCTGTACTTGTAAAGCTATGAGAGGCAAGCAAGAACAGGAAAGAAAAAGCTGAGCCGTACATTTATATTCGGTGTGTGTGTGTGTGTGTGTTTACAGACACATTTAAACAGAAAGATAAATATGCAACAAGTTGTAGCAAGTAGTTAAAAACTGAAACAGCACCCCATTAATATTCACCCTCCATAAGATGACAAGGAGGAAGAGCTTAATTATTTTCCAACCACTGATGGGATGGCACTTATGTTGAGCCTTTGTGGTTTTCTTCCTTAAAGAGGAGAGGGTCTTCATTCCACAGCTGCTGATGGGCCAACACTCTTGTTGAATCTTTGTGGTGGTCTTCTCCTCTAAACAGCAGATGGTCATCATTACCCAGCCTTTGATGGGCTGGCACAGACTTTGAGCTTTAGTGGTCTTCATCAAGAGGTGAGGGTCATCATTACCTGGTCTCTGATGGGTTGGCACTTATGTTGAGCCTTTGTGGTCTCCTTACCTCATGAGATAGTGCCACAATGACCTTAGTGCACTTCGCCCAAAGGAAGAAAAATCCATGGCACCATCCATTTTCCCTCCTCTTAAAAGCACTCTGGTACAGGAGACATCTATTAAAAAATGACTTGTTGATGACAAAACTAAATGTCATAGTTCTGTGTCACTAAGTCAATATTTCTGTTATTCTGCATAAAGATCTATGCCAGTCAGAAGTGCAATAAGCATTGCAATCATGTTGTTGCTGTTAACATAATGGTAAGAGTCTCCATTCACTCAGAAGTGTCAGGACATTGCAAGTCATACTATAACATTAGTCACTGGTGAGTTAAAGCCACTGCCAAACTAACGTTTTAGTATGGAGTTTGTCACATTAAAAAAACAAAACAAAAAGAAAACAGTGCCACCACACAATAAAACTCATATGACACCCCTACCACAATATGAAAACAGCTTGTCCCGGTGGTGATCATCACTGAAGTGATGAAGGACAGTCATTGTCATTTTACAGGAACTCCTAACTGGTGCAGGTCAGCTTTACAACAATCAGCTTATGCAAAAATGCACAACTAACTAAACTGCATTTTTTCAGTAAGGGAGAACAGCATGAGTAATGAGTCAGCTTTACTCCCTATGAGAGACGGGGGGGGGCCTTTTTTCAAAGTCTAGTAGTCCTATCTCGCTGTAATTCTTGCTGGATGGGTTTGAAGCCGATGTTCGGCTCCAACACGGCCGATACTAAAGCTCGAGAGCTTTTACAGGCTCGAGGCTAGCCCCTATCCCATGGTGTCTCAAGGCAAATCCCAAGATCTAGTTTGCAAGAAAGCAATAAATACCTATCAGGTAAGAACAATATAAGAGCTGTATAAATACAGCAAAGGATTTAGAAATATAATCCATTTCAGGTGGACAACAAAAAGAACAATGTCAGGTAGCACCAGAATAGTCCACCAGATCCCCCAGAAACGGGAAGGGGGTTGGAGGGAGAGACGTAAGAATATAGGCGAGATGGACTACAAACATGGAACGTTATGGTAAGTACATAACTTCTTTATGTTATGTAGTCCTATCTCGCCGTAATTATTGCTGGAAGGGACAGCACCCCTAGCACCTATAAGCTGGGTGGCTCAAGTGAAGAGACTCCAGCACAGTGGACCCAAAGGAAGACCTGTCCCGGGAGGCCAAATCCAAATTGTAATGAGTGACAAACGTATGTGGTCTTGCCCAAGTAGCTGCTGCACAAATAGTATCAATTGGGAGCCTAGCTCTAAAGGCACATGAAGTAGCTACAGCCCTAATAGAGTGACCTTTAACTTTGATGTCTGCCAGTCTGCTGATAAGCAAAGGATATGCAATCCGAAAGCCATTTTGAAAGAGTAATCTTAGAAACAGGCAAGTCTTTCTTTTTGTCAGAAAGGGAAACAAAAAGCTGACCAGATTTTCTGAATTCTTTAGTCTTGTGTATACAAAACAAGAGTATTCTGTGAACATCTAACTGGTGTAGTCTATACTCAGATTTATTAGAGTGGTTTGGAAAAAAACACATAGTAGTATTCAGACTGTGCTCTGAGCATACCTTGGGAAGAAAGGAAGGGTTTGTCCTGAGAGAGACTCTATCCTTGTGAAAGATAATGTAAGGAGGTTGAATAGTTAGAGCTTGCAGTTCTAAAACTCTCCTAGCAGATGTTATGGCTACTAAGAATAATGTTTTCCATGGTAACCATTTTAGGTCTGATGATGAGGATGGCTCAAAGGGTGCAGACATCAAAGATGAGAGTTCTAAGTTTAAGTCCCAGTGTTCCAATGGTTGTTTTATTGGGGGCCTGAGAAGAAGAACTCCTTTTAAGAAAGATTTACATAAGGAGTGCTGAATAATTGGATTTCCCATGAAACCAAAGTGGAAATTGGAAATAGCAGCTAACTGAACTCTAACTGTAGCGGCTGCCACTCCTTCATGAAAAATTGACTCAAGGAAGGATAAAATAGATTCTATATGAGCCGTACATGGATCTAAGCCCCGATTCATAGCCCAAAGGGAAAACCTTTTCCATTTGCTGGAATATAGTTTCTGAGTGGAAGGTTTATGGGATGAAATTAGAATGTGTTTGACTGCAGGAGATAGAGGAATACACCTGGCTATTCGTGGAACTGGAGCAGCCATGCTGTTAATTTGAGAGTGTGGATGGTGGGGTGGAACTGTCCCGACTGATGAATCAGGAGATCTGGAGATGGGTCCAGAATCCATTGTTCCTCCAAAAGGTAAGGCCACAGGAAGGAAACCAAACTTGTTGAGGCCAGTATGGAGCAATAAGGATCAAGGAACTCCTCAACTATCTTGCTTTTTGTATTACTTAGGGAATGAATGGAAAAGGAAGAAAGGCATAAAGAAGTCCCGGGGGCCAATCATGAGCTAGAGCATCCCTGGGTGACACCCCCAGATGGGGAATGAGGGCAAAGTAGCTGCTGCATTTGGTGCTCAGGTGAGTGGCAAATAGATCACAGCAAGGCTGGCCTCATCTGTGAAAGATCTCTTTCACAACCATTGGATTCAGGGACCACTTGTGAGGCATCAGAATTGCTCGGCTGAGTTTTCTGCTATTACGCTGGATTTCCCCGGGATATGGGTTGCAATTAGGAAGCATTGAGTATCCATCACCTCTCAGCAAAGCGGGTAAGACTTGGTTTCCCCTTGCTTGTTTATGTACCACACAAAAGACATGTTGTCTGACTGAATCGCAATTGTCCTGGTGGTAAGGGAGCTGTGAAGTGCTTGCAACACATACAGCACCGTTCTCAACTCCAGAACACTGATGTGCAATGGTTCTCATGGTTCTGCCAAATACCTTGGACTGTCATTCCCAGATAATGTACCCTACCCTATGTGGGAAGCGTCTGTGGTCAAAACTGCCTTCTCTTGGTGAGGAACAAGTGGATGACCTAGGAAAAGTTGTTTTGTGTGTAACCACCATGTCATCCTTTTTGCATGCATTTGTTATCAATATCTGGTGAGACAATAGAAGGTCTTGCATTGACCATTGTGCAAATAGCAGCCAGTGGAGAATCCTCATGTGTAGGCGAGCAAGAGGAACTGATAGGATGGTGGATGCCATAGTCCCTAGGACTTGAAGGACTACTCTGGCCTGAACTCTTTCTTTGTTTAGCAAGAATCTGACCTGACTGCGAGACTCCACTCTTTCCTGTGTTAGCCTTACTGACATGGTGGTTGTGTCTATTTCTGGGCCTAAATACACAGTGTGCTGCGAGGGAGATAAGACTGACTTTTGTAGGTTGACAGTGATGCCTAGACTGGCGCACAAGGATAGAATCTCATCCCTGGTCCTTATGAGTTGATGCTTGGTGGTAGCAGTGAGGAGCCAGTCATTTGTTATCAATATCTGGTGAGACAATAGAAGGTCTTGCATCGACCATTGTGCAAATAGCAGCCCATCTGGACATCAGCACACCTGGAATCCTTGAAGTTTCAGGTGAGCTGTTACCACTGCCATGCATTTGGTAAACACTCTGGGGGCTGTAGTGAGGCCAAAGGGCAATGTTCTGAACTGAAAATGACTGGCTCCCAGCTGGAAGTTTACATGTCTCCTGGAGCGCCTGTCCATTTTGATGTGGTAGTACACATCCTGGAGATCGATTGAGCACATCCAGTTGTCTTTCCCGATTAAGGGAAATATCGACTGCAGAGTGACCATTCGGAACTTCGATTTCCTTACATGCTTGTTGAGCCTGCTGAGATCTAGAATTGATCTCCAGTCCCCTGTCTTTTTTGGAACAAAAAAGAATCGAGAGTAAGTTCCGGATCCTACTTGCTCTGCGGGGACTTCTTGGATGGCTCTTTTGCAGCAAAGAGATGACCTCTGATGTTGCATGGTCTAGTTGGATGGGTGGTACGTCTGGTAGAGACCGGTATGGTGGGGTTTCAGTAACCTCTGGATATTATTGTGTGTACCCAATGATCTTGAGTGATAGCTAGCCAGGGACTTGGGTACAATGACAGATGGACCCCTGACTGCCTCCAGAGATGGACAGTCAGGCAACCCTTCAGGGTCGATTGAAGGGATGATCAGAGAAAACGTCTCTGTCTCCCTGATGTTGCGGACCTCTTCTGTCATGAGGGTGGCGTCTTCCATTATATCCTCCCCCTCTGCCTCTGGGGGAGGGTTGACCTTGTGCCTGAGGGAAACCTTTTTGGGATTTGCAGAACCACATTTTCCCCTCCTGTATTACTCTTGGGATAGGGTCTGGATGGGAGAGAGTAATGGACTCCGATGGCAAATAAGGTTTTCCCTTCCTGCTCGCACCTAGTCAAAGTCTCTTTCACCTGGGGTCCAAAAAGAGGTGAACCATCAAAGGGAACATTAGTGAAGGAAGACTTGAAGGATTCCTTAAAATTACAAAGGCGCATCCATGAATGTCTCCTGAGGGATATTCCTGCTGCGGCTGCCCTACTCGCTCAATCTGCCGCATAGGAGATCAGTCTCATGGAGGAGTTAGCTATGGAATCAAGGGTGGAGAGCTGCGTAAAAACCTTATCCATGTAACCTGGAGTTACTGAACCCTGGAGGGTGTCTTCTAACTCTTTCAGGAGATCCTTCTGAAGACGAGTAAAATGAGTCAGGTAATTCAGCGATCTTAGTGTAAATGCCGCTGAAGAAAAAGGACACTCCTCGTACCTATCCATCATCCTGGACTCCTTGTTAGGAAGATGGATATTAGAAGACGTCTCAGATGATTCCTTCTTGGTGGCTGCTGCTACCACCACAACATCAACTGGAACTCCCTTACTAAGGAAAGACTTGTCCTCAGGTGCTATCATGAACTTATTTGGCCTCCTCGGGACAGCTTCCACTGAATCTGGAGAGGTCCAAGCTTTTTGCGATATGACCCCCAAAAGTTGGTCATAAGGCGGTGTCACCCAGGAGGTGGAAGATCAGGAACCAAAGGCCTCATGATACACTGATTCATCCTCAGTAGGGTTAGAGGTCTTCCAATCACCCCTCTGTCTAAGGACTTCTAGGATGTTAGAAAAAGAGTCATCCTCAGAGGGGGATCTAAGGGACCATTCTGATTCCTCTAAATCAGTGTCTGACATGACAGACTCAGGTGAGTCGACATGCTTCCTCTTACACAGCCTCTTCCGAAGGAGCTCTCCAGTGGGATAATCTGGGGAGGTCTCAGAAGAGGGGGCACCTCCAATGGGGGCTACTTGGGCCTCTGGCTCCCTACGCTGTGGGGGGGGAGAGGTTGCTGCCTGCTGCTGGTGGGACACAGGTTCCAATGCAATGGCTTTGGCAGAGGGTAAAGCCTTCTCTATAGCTTTGAAAGCTCCCCATGCTCTGAAGACCTCCACTCCGAGAGGGTGGATGGTCAACTCCTAGCAAGAGAGAACAGCTCTGACGCAAAAGTGGGAGCCAAGCTGAGTTGAGCCGAGGCTCTGAGAGGGAAGGTTGGTACCGATGAGAACCCAGGGTGACTGTCCCCCTCGGAGTTGACACAAGAGCGTCAGCTCCAGACTGAGCCATCGAGGATAGAGTAAATGGCTCTGAGGAAACAGGTTGAATCCCTGGAGCTGAAGGGTCCAAGACAGAGGAACCTGAAGTAATAGGCTCAGAGAGCGAAGCAGTGGGAGAAGGAACAGTTGTCGGTAAGGGGGTCGGCTCAGAGACCTTTGGGTCTGGAGGGGCCAATTATCTTGTCAGAGCTAGATCTGAAAGCAACCTCTTCTCCACCCTCTCGATGTCCTCATCTGATAGGGTCCTGGAGGATCTGGTAGAGACAGAAGGAGACTTCCTTCTCTCCAAAATAGGATATCTCAATGTGGGAGATACAGTCTTGATGTCAGGCAAAAGTTTTGGTACCGAAGATTGTCTTGGAACCGATGAAATCGACAGCACCGAAATAGATGAAGCTGAGTCAGAACCGGAACTTCTTTGATCTGACACTTTAGTCTTTTTTGTCGGCTCCGAAGCCAGGGCCGATGATTTTCTCTTAGAGGATTTTGGAGCTGTCTGACCAAGTTCCAGCTGTTCCTGGAAGGAACTGGTCATGAGACCCTTGTCAATGAGTTTCCTCTTTTTCTTATTTAAAACTAGTGCTAAATGCATGGCAAAAGGTGCAGGGTTCCTGCAAATGGGCTTCACCAAGGCAATACATGCAACTGGCATGGCTGTCTGTAAGAGACATTTTCTGTGCACACCTATTACACTTTTTGAACCCCAAAGGGCGATGATCCTTATGCTCTTTATCTTTAGACATTTCTAGAATCGAAAGACAAATAGATAACAAAACTAAAGGTAATAATTACAATAAGTGAGAAGAGGAAAGGCCCTCTAACTTAAACGGGCACTACGGCCCTCTAACTTAAATGGGCCATACATTCCTAAGGGGGGGGAATAGGGGTTGAAAAACTTTCAAAAAACAGTCACACAAGAGAGAAAAAACTCTCTCTCTCTCTCTCTCTCTCTCTCTATATATATATATATATATATATATATATATATATATATATATATATATATATATATATATATATATATATGTATGATAGAAAAAGTAGGAAAAGACTAAATATAGCAAAAAATAGTTTTACTTAGCCAACGAGCCAGTAAGACACAACCTCGAAGCTTTCACGCCAAATGAGATCTGGGGATTTGCTGTGAGGCACCATGGGATAGGGGCTAGCTTCAAGCCAGTAAAAGCTCTCGAGCTTTAGTATCGGCCAAGTCGGAGCCGAATATCGGCTCCGAACCCATCCAGCAAGAACTACAGCGAGATAGGACTACATAACATCAAAGGCTCTGAATTTTATTCATGGATCATTCATCAGTCCCAGACATTATTACTCTTACAGAAACTTGGCTCAAACCACATATAAAAGACTCTGAAATTCTCTCCCCTAGCTATACTATCATCCGCTTTGCGAGATTAAATAAAAAAGGTGGTGGTATAGTAAATCCTGTTCTCTAGCCATATCTCTGTCTCTCCTATTTCTCTACCTAAATTCCTCTCTGCTAAGATCCTTGTCTCTCACTGTAAATTAAATGAGCATAAAGCACTATGTATAACTGCACTATATCTTTCCCCAGGAAATATCATCCATATTCTGGAAGACAGCCTACACTGGGTATCTAGTTCCATTTCTCATGAAATAATTCTTGGTGATGTTATTAACTGACAAACCTTTACATCAGACTACCCTTCTGCTAGTTATCAAGCTATATGGTATCAAACAACTCAACTTCCCATACTCACTCGAACAAAGCTAATAGCTCTAGGATTACTCTGGACTGGATCCTAGTCTCAAATCCAAACCTTTATGACTTTCCAAAACCTCCTCCCAGACTCGCTCAGTGATCACCATCCCACCTATGTTCAGAGACTAGCAACTCACCATATCAAACACCACCTTTATAAAGACTGCCATAACCTCTCAAATTTCAATTCCAAAATCATTAACAACATCCTTAACAACATTAATAGGTCCATCCTCTATTCCCTACTGCTGGATAATGTTGTTCTAGAATTTAATACAATATTTCTTGGCATTCTCAATAGTCTTGCTCCTATAAGAAAAAAAAAGAGTTAAATTCACCTAATCATCCTGTCTATCCCCCTTGTAGTAGACAATTAATATACAAGACAGACAAAGCTTGGAGAAACTGGCAAAAATACAAATCTCAAGCTCACCTACAGACCTACAAACAACTTTAAAATATGACAAAACATGTTACTGCTGATAATTATTATTATAACTTCAACATACGGAATAACCAAAAACATAACCCCCAAAAATGTTGGCCCACTATCAAGAAAATATTACACCTTGGAACTCCTAGTGCCCATAACCCTTGTCTAGACATCTTGCCCTTAGAAACTGCTTCTAAATTTAACTCCCACTTTATAGACTCAATAGCCACCCTCACCCAAAACTCCCTACAGAATTCTTCCACCCCTGAAAAACATCAAAGCTCTAACATTGCCATTTTCAACTTACAATCTGTCTCTACTTCCTATATAAAAAAAAATGTATTACACTAACGTAAGCCCAGCTCACCCTCTGTAGACAATCTCCCATATGAATATCTAAAGATTGCTGCCCCTCTATTGCCTATCAATCCATTCGTGAGTCATATGTCTCATCTCTCTGGAAAACATTTTACATCATTCCTCTTCATAAAGGGGCAAACTCCAATGAAATAAACTTCAGAGCAAATTGTAATCTTGTTTCCTATTTCCAAGGTCTTCGAAAAATGTATTAATAAACGTTTACAATACTTACTCCAAGAAAATCTATTAGCCTCTATCCAACAAGGCTTTCACTCATATCACAGCACAACAACTGCCCTTGTTGCCTTTTTGGATCATGTCATTAAAGCCAGGGATAACAATTTAGTTTTTTCCCTCCTTTTAGATCTCTCTAAAGCTTCTGATACAATCTCGCATACCAAACTACTCTCAAAAATATCTGCTTTAGGCTTTTCCAGTACAGCAGTCACTTGGTTCTCTAGCTGCCTATCTAACCAGCTACAACTGGTTAAATGGCTCTCTACTTACTCATCTTTTCTCCCAGTTAATACAGGTGTCCCTCAGGGCTCCGTACGTTTTCCTCTCCTTTTTAACATATTTATAAATGATCTAAATGCATCTTACCCACAAGCTACACTTATACAATATGCAGATGACTCCACTGTTCTTTCAGCAAGAACTCCAGCAACTTTTATGGCCCATGCTCATCTAGCCATGTCAGAAGTCCCATGCATCTTGCAGTGACTACAAACTTTTGTAGACGGGCTGGACGTTTGGGTAACAGGAGGAGATCCAAGCGTAGAGAATACTGCACCATGTGAATAGAAGGACATTAGTGGTGGGACCAGTACTACTGTATGGTACAAAAACATGGACAATAAAAGCAGAGCTGCTGATGAAGCTAGGGGTGATGGAGACAAAGTGCCTGAAATGAGTGGTGGAATGCATACTGCAGGACAGACGAAGAAATGAAGACATCAGAGCAGAAGCCAAAGTAGCTCCAGCTGCAGAAAAGGTCAAAGAGAACAGATTATGTTGGTTTGGGCCCATATGCAGAAAAGTAGAAGACAGTCTGGTGAAGATTATTTGGGAAAGACAGAAAGATGGAAAGACAAAATGAGGGTATCCGGCAAAAAGACTGATGGATTTGCGAGAGAAGACCTGCAGTAGTCAGGCATGACTGTCGAAGAAAATAGGAAAGTGGCGCTGAATCAAGAGACAGATGCAACAATTGACAACACCCCAACTCCGTATAAAAAGTGGGAAAAAGGGGATTGATGATGATGATAATGTAAAAGACATGCAGTGAATTCTGAAATTTGCTCTAAAACCATTAAATTGTATTTGCAGTCAACTCTCTCACACACACAAACCTAGCCATGCCACTTATGGGTACTAACTTTAAAATCACTACAGATCAGAGAAGTAGTAAACACTTGGTATAGCAAACTTGGACTTTGTATGCATTTCCTTTGTTCTTATATGTTCTTGTTATTTTAAGGATCACATTTATGGCCCTAGGAATTTCAAAGGAATCCTTTTACATACCAGTGGAATGTACAGCTAAACTGCATATTTTAGGGGGAACTAAAAGAAAGGGGGGGGGGTGTATGAATATGCACAAGCACATTCCCAAAACACTGGTGAAAACACATCATAACATGGTAAACATTCAAAACTCTATACTTATCAGTTTTCTTTCTCACGTCTCAAGGTAGTACGGTGGTTATGGGGCAAATTCATCAGAAGGAACTATCAGGAGAAAGTACAGTTGTGTACCTACCATAAATGTAGATGTTCGAGTGTATTCACTGTTGCAGTCATTACACTTGGGTTATCCTGCTGGCAGGCGACCCGCAGTCGGCCCGAGTTCCAAAGTCTAGGTCCGGCGTCGGTTGCTGTCGCTTCTTCCCTGAAGTCAGTGCGCCAGGGGTATAAAAGATGCAACAGACGCCATTTTCTTCAGTTTTTCTTGCCCCAGATGTCAGGTGCCCCCAAAAAGGAAAGGCTGGAAAAAATAATGTCAAAAAAAAAAAAAAAAAAACATGCATGTACCAAAATAACAGTTCCTTCATCTACAAGCAAATACATCACATAGGTTGTAGAAAGTTAAGAAGTACAAAAACGACCCAGCAATGAGAAAGGGGGATGGTGGGTGGGTAACCTGGACTGCAACAGTGAATACACTCGAACATCTACATTTATGGTAGGCGCACAACTGTACTATGTTCATCGTGTTTCACTGTTGCAGTCATTACACTTGGGTTGAATCCCAAAGCTGAGGTTGGGTGGCTGGGTTTAAATAGGATTAGGAGAGGCTACCAGGCCCTGAAGAACTGCAGTGGCAAAGCCTGCTCTGGATTTAGAGTAGAGAGGTAAGTGGTAGTGCTTAGTGAAAGTGTGCACTGAACTCCAGGTTGAAGCTTCTAAAATGTCTTTGGTTGGTACTCCTCTGAGAAAGGCTGCTGAAGTGGCTGCTGCTCTGGTAGAATGTGGCCTTATGCCCTTAGGCACTGATTTGCCATGTTGTGCATAGCAGAAGTGAATGCAGTGTCCTATCCATTTTGAAATTGTCTGCTTTGAGATAGGCTTTCCTCGTGATCCTGCAGCATAAGCTACAAACAGTTGCTCAGTTTTTCTGAAAGCTTTTGTTTTGTCCAAGTAGAATTGTAGCTGTCTGTGTATATCCAAGGTGTGCAGAAGTCTCTCTCCTTTATTCTGGGGATTGGGATAGAAAGTTGGCAAATGAATGGTTTGGTTAAGAGCCACACTGGAAACCACCTTTGGCATAAATGTTGGGTTCGTCCTTAGAGAGACCCTGTCCTGATGAAAAATGATCAAAGGTTCCACTGCCATTAATGCCTGTAACTCTGAGACTCTTCTTGCTGAAGTTATTGCTAAGAGCAGAGCAGTTTTCCATGATAAGAATTTTATATCAGCTGTGTTGGCTGGCTCAAAAGGAGGCAGTATGAGCTTTTCTAATACAAAATTGAGGTCCCAAGTAGGTATTGGTGCTCTCCTTGGGGGTCTTATGTTTCTTGCCCCTCTGAGGTACTGCCTTAGCAGTGGATGTGAAAACATAGGAGGTTCCGTATTGTAATGAGCTGAAATGGCAGAAGCATGGATTTTAATAGATGAAAAGGATAGGCCTTTGTCCAGCATGTCAGTCAGGTATTGTAAAATCTGAGGTATATTTGGAACAAGAGGTTCGAGTCCTTGTGCCTGGTTCCAAGCACAGAATCTCTTCCATTTTTCTGCATAAGATTTCATAGTGCTGGACCTCCTGGCTTCTAAAATGACATCCATAACAGCTTTAGAGAGAGGTGTGGTCTGAGTGGCTAAATTATCTGCCATGCAGCCAGATTTAAGGTTCTGAGTTGACTGTGTAGAATCTGATTGTTTTGTTGAGTCAGAAGATGAGGAATTTGAGGTAAAGGCCAGGCTGGGCCTTGAGACAAGCTCTTTAGGATTGGGTACGAGTGCTGGCATGGCTAGTCTGGGGCAATCAGGATCATTTTTGGCTTCTCTTGTCTGACTTTTAGGAGTACCTTGGGAAGAAGAGGCAGTGGAGGGAAGGCATAAACTGTCAGGGTTTTCCAGCTGAATGAAAGAGCATCCACTTTCCATGCTTGTGAGTGATAAGTTCTTGTGCAGAATTTCTGTAGTTGGCAGTTGTGAGGGGAGGCAAAAAGATCTATGTCCAGGCGTCCCCATTTCCTTGTTATCATGCTGAAGACCTGTGGATTTAGTTTCCATTCATGCGGATCCATGATATTTCTGCTTAGTTTGTCTGCCAGTGTATTTTTCTTTCCTGGCAGGAATTGTGCCTGCAGATGTACTTGATAGGTCAGTGCTGTGCTCCAGAGTCATGGCTTGCCTGCAGAGGGGGTAGGAATGTGTGCCCCCTTGCTTATTTATGTACCACATAACTGAGATGTTGTCCATCTTTAGTAATAGTTGCCCTGGATGTAGTAGATCCTTGAAGGCTGTCAGGGCATTCTGTACAGCTAGCATCTCTTTTTGATTGATGTAAAGATGCATTTGTTCCTTGGGCCACGTGCCCTGAATACATTTTCCTGCCATATGTGCCCCGAAGCATAATCCGATGCATCTGTTGTTATTGTCTGCCTGGCAGTTGGAAGGTGAAGGGCTGTCCCTTGTTGTGGTGACAGGCCCTGGACCACCATTGAAACTCCTGCTGTAGACAGGGAATTATAGTCACTATTGTTTCCAGGCTGTGGCAATGCTGAGTCCAAACACTTTTTAGACACCATTGTAGTTTCCTCATATGCAGTCTTGCATATGGAATGAGTAAAATGCAGGAAGTCATGAAGCCCAGAGCCTGCAGAATTTTTCTTGCAGGGAGCTGGGTCTTTGTTGCCATCATTTGAAAGTAATGAGTCAGTTGCCTTTGTTTGTCTGGCGTAAGATAAGCCATCTGGGCAGTTGTATTTAAGCTTGCACCCAGGAATATTATCTCTTGAGAGGGCACTAGTTTTGATTTCTTTTCGTTTACTGTGTACACTAGGCAAATTAATAATCTTTTTACAAATGCCAGATGCTTTAGTAGAATGTCCTTGCTCTCTGCTTGAATAAGGCAGTCGTCCAAGTAGGGATATATCTGAATTCCTCTTTGTCTGCAAAATGCAATTACTGGTGCCAGGCATTTTGTGAAGACCCTGGGCGCAGTAGATAAGCCAAAGGGCAGTGCAGAGAATTGGTAATGCATTGAGCCAGCTATGAATCTGAGGTATCTTCTGCAAGATTGTCTGATTGGGACATGCAGGTATGCCTCTTTGAGGTCCAAAGTAACTAGCCAAGCCTTCTTGCCCAGCATGGGTAGAAGTTTCTGCAGTGTTAACATTTTGAATTTTGGAACATCCAGGAAAGTATTTAGGATTGACAAGTCCAGTATTGGTCTCCGGGCTTTGCCCTTTCTGGGAACCAGGAAGAGTCTTGAGTAAAATCCTTGTCCCTGTTCTTGCTGTGGTACTCTTTGAATAGCTCCCATGCCCATGAGAGCAGCAATTTCCTTTTGTGCCTCTGCCCATTGGTTTTGTGGCAGGTCCGGCATACCTTTTGATTTTGGAAGAGTGTGAAAGTGTAACCTGTAACCCTGAGAAACTATATTCAGTACCCATTTGCCCTGGGTGATTATGTGCCAATTTTGTGCGAAAAGTGCTAGCTTTCACCCTAGGGGTGCTGCCAAAAGGTAAGTGCTTGGCTTTTGTAGAGGAAAGTCATTGGGACTGTTTCCTATAAGGTTGTGATTTGTCTTCTCCTCCTTTGGGGGCAGAAGCACCCCATTGTTTAGGTCTGTAGGAGCCTTGTGGCTGAGATCTGCCTCTTGGGCGTCTGTATCTGCCTCTTTGTGGCCTGTCTGACACCTGAAAGGACCAATTTTTTGAAGGCCAGTTTCTACTAAACCTAGGTGGTTGAACCTGTAAGAAATCCTTTACTGTCTGCATAGATTTTGCTTTATCCCCCATTTTCTTTACCACCTCTTCTGCCTTAACACCAAACAAAACATCATGCTGTAATGGAGCATCCAATAATTTTACTTTAACATGTTCAGGTAAACTTTGTTCTTTCAACCAAGCATGCCTTCGAATGACAGAGCCTGTAACTGCGACTCTGCAAGCAAATTCTAATGAATCAAAACCACATTGCAGAGTATGCTTTCCCACTTGTTCAGCTGCATGCAATAATTCCTGCATTTCCTTATTGTCAGGATTCTCTGAATTTGCAAGCATTTTCTGTTTTAACAAATACATGATGTACTGTTGATATTTAAGCATGTGAAACTGGCAGTTTAAAGCCCTTACAGCTAAAGTAGCAGAAGTGTAAACTTTTTTCCCCCCATCTATCCAGAGCTCTAGAATCCCTATCAGAGGGAACAGGGTTTTTTGCAGTGGAAGCCTTAACCCCTTTGGGACCCTGAGAAATTGTTTCAGGGTCAGCAGCAGGGTTCTTATTAAGACATTTATGAGAGTCAGGGACCCTGTAATACCTGTCTGGCTTGACTGGTGCAGGAGGTAAAGGATCAGGAGACAGACTGGATTCAGAGAAAACATCAACTATATCAAGCACAGGGGGGATAGCAAGGGGCCTGTGCTGAGGCAGTAAAAGAAAATCTCTGAGCCTTTTCTTGGATTCTGAATAATCCTGGCTCTCCCAGTGGAAATGTTCCCTCATGGTGTGCAGAGTTTCCCCAAAAGAGTAATCCTCAGGTGGAGAGGCTGAAGGTATAGATTCTTCAGCAGAGTCCTCATAGGGAGGAAGAGAATATCTCTGTTCTGAAGAGGAATCAGAGGAAATAGAAACCTGGTCAGAGGAATCATAGTCAGTGTCTTGCCTAGGCCGTTTATCAGGAGGGGGATGGGAAGCCCTGATCAAAGTAATTAAGTCTTTGGCCATTTTAAGCATCTGTTTCTTTGGCATGGTTGACTGTCCAGGAGAATGCTGTACTTGTTTCTTTGTCTTTAATGGTGTCTTTGACTGTACCTTGGCTGCTGCAGAGGATTTAATAGTAAGCTGTGAAAGTCTAAAAACACCCTCAGAAACCGATGCCTGCTCAGCGGCTCCGGACCCATCTGAGGGAATATTTTCCGTAGGCCCAATACCTTGAGTATCCAGAGGCCTAGTTGTCTCCACGTGGGAGTCAGATACGGCCTGTGGCTCTGAGGTAGCGGGTGTCAGGGGCTGCAAAAGCGCCTCACTGAGAACTGGCGAACCGGCCACTGGCCTAGAAGAGGCTTCGTCATCGGTTTTGGAACTCGGATGCCTGTCCTTTTCCTTGTCTTTGTGTTTTTTATGAATTCCGGTCATCGGTTGTTCCGACGGCATTATATAGTTAAACCTTTGTCAAAGTAATGAAATGCAAAATCAAACCGACGTTTAATAGTGCGTTTGTTGAATCTAGCACAAAACCGACAACTAGTAACGTCGTGATCAGGGCCTAGGCAAGGAATACAGTAAGAGTGAAAGTCCTTATGAGGTATTTGCTTCCCACAAGAAATACAATTGTTAACTTTTACTGACATCGGTCTGGAGCAAGAAAAAGTTTCCCCAACGGGGTACTTAGCTTTATTGAAGACTTCGGTTCTGAAACTCTATTTCGAAAATCTCAGGAGTCGGCCGACCGACACTTGCGAACTGCTTCTGCTTTGGGCACCGCACGGCAAGAAAGACTGAAGAAAATGGCGTTGTTTGCATCTTTTATACCCCTGGCGCACTGATGTCAGGGAAGAAGCGACGGCAACCGACGCCGGACCTAGACTTTGGAACTCGGGCCAACTGCGGGTCGCCTGCCAACAGGATAATCCAAGTGTAATGACTGCAACAGTGAAACACGATGAACATCTTCAGGACAACAATCCCAACTGTGTAGCATCCTGGGGTATGTTGTTTATTAGTGTTGTTTATGCAGACCAGATTAAACTGCTCAGGAAAGTGCATCAGTGATGACAATATAAGAAGATTAGCCTTTCAGCAGCTAAATATTGTATTCTTTGATGTTTTCAATGCAGAATAGTTTTGTGAATGGTATAGACAAAGACGACAATCTGTTTACATATTATGTATACCAAATGCTGCAAATTAATTCTAATTTCTAGAAGGACTGAATGCAAAGAAGAATCACACTAAATGCATTACTGGATACTGCAGTCCACATGACACATTAAAAGGTCCTAACCCAGATCTGTCATAGCACAACACAGTGGCAGAAATCAAGCAGAAATTAAACTTTTAAGGCTTTACATGATTTGTTCAGTCTTACACAGCCTGGTCTCTTTCACCTAATTAATAAACCTGTTCTTAGGTTCAGAAGGTACATGGCTGGGACACATGAGAAGTACTAAACGACACCTGTTCTAGGCCTATTCTGTACAGAGATGTTACTTGGCAACAGTCTCTTCATCGGTTGGCTTTCTTTCCCTATAATGCAAGTAAAACTGCCAACAATAACAACTACAGCAACACAAAAGTAAAAACATTTTCATAAAATTAAAGCAAATGAGAGGCAGTTTACGGAGACTGTATTTATTTATTTTATTTAAAATTGTATTTACTGGGGGTTTAGCACTGATCACAACTGACCAATTTCAGTCTCAGCCTGGGAATACAAAGAAAAGTGAGAATTACATTTAGTGAGAGAGAACAATAATTTACCGAAAATATACATATGTAAAATATTGTTACCAACCAAGAGAAATGTAGAAAGTGAGGTGCTTGTGTGATAAGTACAACTCTGTGGGAAGTGGGAATGACAGGATAGTTGAATGGAATGATGAATGCATTCATAGCTCGAGAGTAGTTGGAAGAAGTTATGTGAAGCAAGTGATTATTGTGGTACTTATTAGTGCGGACTGCTGGAACAGAATCTGCCATATAAGGGAGAATAGGAGCATTACTAAAAAAAGAGAAAGAGTGATGCAGTTCAGGTTAGGTGGTATGGTTGGATGAGAGGCAATGACATTTGGTTGATAACAAGGGGTGGGGGCCTTTAGCTGAGACCTAATTTTTGGGTAAGATGAAGTGGAGGAATACGTCCCCCACAGTTTTGGACCTAGTATAGAACAGTAGAGATCTCTAAAATAGAATTTAGCTTTGGGGCTGGGGGGGGTCACAGTGGTAGTGGTTTTTGAAGCTGTAAAATGATGGTTGTTTACCCACCAGAGGACAGCAGTTCTGGTTAACTATGACTGAGTATTTGGGATTCCCAGGAGCAGGTCAAGCCTTTGTTGAACAGGGAGCCATTATGTTTTTGTTTAGGATTTTACAGTGGTATTCATTTTTAGGAACTGGGTAATAAATCAACACATTTTATTGTTTATTGCTTCAATAAACTGGGTAATACACCTACAAATTTTATTTATTGTTTGAATGACTGTGAAGTTTGTTTTTGATATTATGGTTATGAATGGAGGCAGTATTGAAGTTAGGAGACAAGAATGCCTTTGCTTATGGCTTTTGTGGAGATTTTAGTAAGAAAGGGGGTGGTAGATTTTATTGGTCCCAAATAAGAGAATTTTAACATTTCTTTCTTATGTAACAGAAGTGGAGGGAGAAGTTAATAGAGGGATCAGAAAAAAATAATGTTTTACTTGGGAGTATTGTTGTGGACATAGGTACGCATACTGTGTTCTTTAAGTTCCTGCTTGGTGCCAAAAATCACAGTTTTGGTTTTGCTGGAACTGAGAAGGATTTTGTTTGTGATCTTGTGGATTAGGGCTAGGAAATCTGTTTGCATGTCTTTCTGGAAGTTGGGTAGCAAATGGTGTTTGCATCAAATAGTACTATATTATCTGTATAACGGACAGGGAGATGACATTGATAAAGGGGAAGTTTATATTGAAAGATGGAGAATTGCAGAGGGGAAGTGTGGAACCTTGTGGTACTCTTTTTTTTGAAGGCTGACTGAGTGGGAAATCAAGGTATGAATTTTGATGGTGAAATAGTGATTGGTGGGAAAATTTTGAAAAAATGTATGGAACTGAGACTTGTATGTATTTGTAAAAGGTGATTTCAGAAACACCACTTGCACAGGGTTCAGAACTATGCATCTAGCTCCTCTATATGGGTAGACTAGAAAAACAAATGCCTTTCTGTCATCACACTTACTGTAAAGCAAAGCTTTCATGCCAGTCCTTTTCAGCTGTATTAACAATATTGTCATCCACTGTTCTTCTGGTAAATGCACAGCCTCTCTTCACATTATTCTGGTACACATACAGCCTCTCTTCAAATTCTATCAGTAGAATTCCTTTCAATTGGCACTGAAGCAGGGTGCCTGCTTTTGCCAAGAGACTGAACAGCAAAGTAATCTAAGGGTGGAAAGGAAAGGATAGATGCAAGTTTGCCCAATTACAGACGCAAAGGCCCATGATTGAATATAATGCTCCATTTGGGATGTATCTCACCCGGCACATGCAACAACTGGAAAGACCCCAGAAGTACCTCACCAAGAGGATCATAGGTCTAAAACATGTGCCGTATCCAGCTAGATTAAAGAAACTCCAGCTCTATTCAGTAGCATACCGCCTGCTCAGAGGTGATTTGTGCCTAACATACAGGGCCATGTCCAACCAGGAATTGATGGACATGCTCCATCTCAAAAAATCCAAATCCACCAGAACCACACGAGCTAAAGATTTCAACCTCTGCACAAATATGAACAGGACATGCTGAAGGGATAGATTCATAACACAGAGGTTACCCATACTCTGGAACAAAATCCCAGTTCACGTGAGACAGAGCCCTTCATTGGCACTGTTCAAGAAAAATCTCGATGCATGGATGGGAGATCGCAAGTTTACCCCGGGAGTGACCTCAGTGTCACTACTAGACAGAGGTATAGTTTACTAAATAATAGGGTTCCACATGTGTCACTACTAGAGAGGTGCAACTATATAGTATGGGGTGGCGTAAAGCCACATCACTGTTGGCTAGGCTTATAAATGCCCCCGGGCAGATAGCCTAGTACACTACTATGAAACTATGAAACTAAAGAAAATTAATTATGTCCATCAGACAAGAGTTCCACCCCCTTTATACAGCTACATCCAAAGCGAAAAATGAAGGATTACTCCCCCACACATCTATACCTACAGATGAATGGAGAAAGAAGAGATGTAAAAACTTAAGAGGGAAGGCGGGAGGCAGAAGGTATAGCAACAGTGATTCCAACTCACTCATCTACAATTTTTGCGAGTGTACACACAGAACTGTACTACATTTTCCATAAGGAGTAGTACAGATGATTACCAAAGCAGTGCCCAATCCAAGAGGTCTAAAAGCAAGGCCTGCATGATGGCCATACCCAAACCTGTCCTGTTTCTGCACTGCACATCCAGCTTATAACGTTTGAAAAAGGTGTGGATGGAGGATCACATGGCAGCTTTGCACAAACACTGTGTAGCCATTCCTGAGAAAGGCTGCTGAGGTGGCAGAAGCCCTGGTAGAAATATGCTTTAACCTGCTCCTGTAAGGGTTTTCTATGTCTTTCACCGGACTCAGCTAGCAATTACAAATAGTTTGCTTGGAAACTGGTCTACCCTGTCTCCATAGGGGAAAAAGGGAGAAACAGTTGCTCTGCCTTTCAAATACCTTTTGTGCAGCCTATGTAACACCAGAGTCACCTGTGTACATCTAAACAGTGCAATACTCCCTTAAATTTATTTTCAAGCATTGGAAAAACAAACTGAGGCAATTCAGTACCCTAGTTAAGGGAGTATACTGAAACAGCACTTTTGACATGAAAGCGACCCACCTTATCTTTGTGAAAGACTATAAATGGCTCCATGCACATTAAATCCTGCTAATCTTCCTGCCAAAAGCAATGGCTACCAGGAGTGCTGTCTTCCAGGATAAATATACCTGGATGCTTAATTAATAGTATTAAACATGACCCTGCAGATATACTCAAACTGTTTAAACTAAGTTTAGTTGCTGATTTTGTCCCTGGTGAGTGTTGCACGAGAGTGATTACCCTTCTTAAAGGTGGCCTTACAGCTGACCTATGCAATTACAGCTGAACCATGTAAATACAGAGCTAGCTACCAGCCTTACAAAATTACAGTTGTGTACCTACCATAAATGTAGATGTTCGAGTGTATACACTGTTGCAGTCATTACAATTGGGTTATCCTGCTGGCAGGCTACCCGCAGTCAGCCTGAGTTCCAAAGTCTAGGTCTGGCGTCGGTTGCTGTCACCTCCTCCCTGACGTCAGTGCACCAGGGGTATAAAAAATGCAGCCGACGCCATTTTCTTCAGTTTTTCTTGCCCCAGATGTCAGGTGCCCCTAAAATGTTAGGCTCACTAATGCCAAAAAGCATGCATAACCAAAAATCAAACTTTTCCTTCCTCTACAAGCAAATACACCACATAGGTTGTATAGAATAGAGAAGTACAGATAAGTCCCAGCAAGGAAAAAGGGGGATGGAGGGAGGGTAACCTGGACTGCAACAGTGAATACACTTGAACATCTACATTTATGGTAGGTACACAACTGTACTATGTTCATGTTTCACTGTTGCAGTCATTACAATTGGGTTGAATCCCAAAGCTATGGTTGGGAGGCTGGTGCTAAATAGGATTAGGAGAGGCTACCAGTCCCTGCAGAACTGCAGAGGCAAAGCCTGCCCTGGATTTAGAATAGAGAGGTAAGTGATAGTGCTTTGTAAAAGTATGCACTGAACTCCAAGTTGCAGCCTCTAAGATGTCTTTGGTTGGTACTCCTCTGAGGAAGGCTGCTGAAGTGGCTGCTGCTCTGGTGGAATGTGGCCTAATGCCCTTAGGCACTGATTTGCCATGCTGTGAATAGCAGAAATGAATGCAGTGGCCTATCCACTTTGAAATAGTCTGCTTTGAGATGGGCTTTCCTTGTGATCCTGCAGCATATGCTACTAGAAGTTGTTCAGTCTTTCTGAAAGCTTTGGTTCTGTCCAAGTAGAAGCGTAGCTGTCTGTGAATGTCCAAAGAATGCAGAAGTCTCTCACCCTTATTCTGTGGGTTTGGGTAAAAGGTAGGCAAGTGAATTGTTTGGTTAAGGGCCACACTGGTCACTAACTTAGGCATAAATGTAGGGTTTGTCCACAGAGAAACCCTGTCAGGATGGAAAATGATAAAAGGTTCCACAGCCATGAGTGCCTGTAACTCTGAGACTCGTCTAGCGGAGGTTATTGCTAGGAGCAGAGCTGTTTTCCAGGATAAAAATTTTATATCAGCTGCAGAGGCTGGCTCAAAAGGAGGCAGTGTAAGTTTTTCCAAGACATAGTTGAGGTCCCATGCAGGTATTGGTGCTCTCCTTGGGGGGTCTTAGCCCCTCTGAGGTACTGCCTTAGTAATGGATGAGAAAAAATAGGTGGTTCTGTGTTGTTGTTGCGTCTTTCAGCTTTTCCCGGTTAGGGGTCGCCAAAGCGGAACTCCAGTCCGCTAATGACTGGCAGTAAATTTTTACGTGCCGAGTTGCCAGCTCTGATGCACAACCTTCAACGAAGGTACACCCATTCACACATGTCTCCACACAGAAGATGCTCTGAGAATCGAACAGGACAACGTCTTACTGTGAGGCGACAATGCTACCGCAGCACCAGGTGGTTCTGTATTGTAATGAGCTGAAATGGCAGAGGCATGAATTTTAATGGATGAAAAGGAAAGGCCTTTATCCAACATCTCAGTTAAGTATTGCAAAATCTGAGGAATATTTGGAACAATCGTGTCAAAACCTTGTGCCTGGTTCCAAGTACAGAATCTCTTCCATTTTTCTGCATAAGATTTTCTGGTGCTAGGCCTCCTGGCCTCCAGAATAACATCCATAACTGCTTTAGAAAGAGGTGTGTCTTGAATGGCTACATTATCCGCCATGCTGCCAGGTTTAGCGTCCTGAGTTGGCTGTGCAGTACCCGACTGTCTTGTTGAGTCAATAAGTGAGGAATTTGAGGTAGTGTCCAAGCTGGGCATTGGGACAAGCTCTTTAGGATTGGGTACCAGTGCTGGCGGGGCCAGTCTGGGACAATCAGAATAATTTTTGGCTTCTCTCATCTGACCTTGAGGAGTACCTTGGGGAGGAGAAGCAGAGGAGGATAGGCATATACTGTTAGGTTTTTCCAGCTGAAAGATACAGCATCCACTTTCCATGCTTGCTTGTAATAAGTCCTTGTGCAGAATCTTTGTAGTTGGCAATTGTGAGGAGAGGCAAATAGGTCTATGTCCGGGCATCCCCAGTTCCTTGTTATCATGCTGAAGACTTGTGGATGCAATTTCCACTCGTGGGGATCCATTAGGTTTCTGCTTAGTTCATCTGCCAGAGTATTTATCCTTCCTGGCAGGAATTGTGCTTGCAGATGTACTTGGTAAGTCAATGCTGTGTCCCACAAGTTCATGGCTAGTCTGCAGAGGGGGTAGGAATGTGTGCCCCCTTGCTTGTTTATGTACCACATGACTGTGGTATTGTCCGTCTTTATCAGTAGTTGTCCTGGATGAAGTAGATCCTTGAAGGCTGTCAGGGCATTTTGAACTGCTAGCATCTCTTTTTGATTGATATGTAGATGCATTTGACTTGTGGACCATGTGCTCTGAATACATCTTCCTGCCATATGTGCCCCCCAGGCATAATCTGATGCATCGGTTGTCAATGTCTGCCTGGCTATGGGTAAGGTGAATGGCTGTCCCGTATTGTGGTGACAGGCTTTTGCCCACCATCGAAACTCCTGTTGCAGGCAGGGAATGAGGGTAATTACTGTTTCCAGGCTGTGGCAATGTTGAGTCCAAACACTTTTTAGATACCATTGAAGTTTCCTCATATGCAGTCTTGCATATGGAATTAGCAGAATGCAGGATGCCATGAAGCCCAAAGCTTGCAGAATTTTTCTTGCAGATAACTGGGTCTTCGTTGCCAACATTTTGAAATAAGTAGTCAGTTGTCTGTGTTTGTCCGGCATGAGATAAGCCATCTGGGCAGTTGTATTTAAGCTTGCACCCAGGAATATTATCTCTTGAGAGGGTACGAGTTTTGATTTCTTTTCATTTACTGTGTACCCTAGGCCTGCTAGTAATATTTTTACAAATGTCAGATGCTGTAGTAGAGTGTCCTTGTTCTCTGCTTGAATAAGGCAGTCGTCCAAGTAAGGATACATTTGAATTCCTCTGTCTGCAAAAAGCAATTACTGGTGCCAGACACTTTGTGAAGACCTTGGCGCAGTAGATAAGCCAAAGGGCAGTGCAGAGAATTGGTAATGCATTGATCCAGCTATAAATCTGAGGTATCTCCTGCATGATTGTCTGATTGGGACATGCCTCTTTTAGATCTAAAGTCACAAGCCAAGCCTTCTTGCCCAGCATGGGCAGAAGCTGCTGCAGAGTTAACATTTTGAATTATGGAATGTCCAGGAATGTGTTCAGGATAGACAGGTCCAGAACTGGTCTCCAGGTTTTGTCCTTTCTGGGCAACAAGAATAGCCTTGAGTAAAATCCTCGTCCCTGCTCTTGCTGTGGTACTTGCTGAATGGCCCTCATGTCCATGAGGGATGAAACTTATTTTTGTGCCTCTGCCCATTGATTGCATGGCAGGTCTGGCATACCGTTTGGCCTTGGCAGGGTGTGAAAATGGAACCTGTAGCCCTGGGATACAATATTTAAGACCTATTTGTCCTGAATGATCAAGTGCCAATTTTGAGCAAAAAGTGCTAGTTTTCCCCCCAAGGGAGCTGCCAGAAGATAAGTGCTTGGTGCTGGCAGGGGAAAGTCATTGAGATTGTTTCCTGCATGGCTGTGATTTTTCTTCTCCGTTTGTGGAGGTTGAAGCACTCCATTGTTTAGGCCTGTATGAGCCCTGGGGCTGTGATCTGCCTCTGGGGTGTCTGTATCTACCTCTTTGTGGCCTGTCTGACACTGGAAAGGACCAATTCTTTGCAGGCCAGTTCCTGCTAAATCTGGGAGGCTGTACCTGTAAGAAATCCTTGACGGTTTGCATAGATTTAGCTTTGTCCTCCATTTTCTTCAAAACCTCTTCTGCTTTAACCCCAAGCAAGGTATCATGTTGTAGTGGAGCATCTAATAATTTTGCTTTAACATGATTGGGCAGATTCTGTTCTTTTAACCAAGCATGTCTCTTAATGACAGAACCTGTAACAACGGCCCTGCAGAAGGCCTCTAGAGAATCAAAACCACATTGCAAAGTATGCTTTCCTACTTGTTCAGCAGCATGCAATAAATCCTGCATTTCTTTGTTTTCTGCACATTCTGAATTTGTCAACATTTTTTGTTTAAGCAGTGACATTAGATATTACTGATATTCAAGCATATGAAATTGACAATTTAAAGCTCTTACAGCCAAGGTAGCAGAAGTATACATTTTTTTCCCCCATCTGTCCAGGGCCCTTGAATCCCTATCAGAGGGTATAGGGTTTCTTGCAGTAGATGCTTTGACCCCTTTGGGACCCTGAGAGATAGTTTATGGGTCTGCCTGCAGCAGGGTTTTTATAAAGAAATTTATGTGAATCAGGAACCCTGTAGTATCTGTCTGGCTTAACAGGAGCTGGTGGCAAAGAGTCAGGAGACAGTCCGGACTCTGAAAATACATCATCTACAATGTCTAAGACAGGAGGAATAGCAAGGGGCCTGTGCTGAGGTAATAAAAGGAAGTCTCTGAGCCTTTTCTTGGATTCTGAGTAATCTTTGCTCTCCCAGTGGAAATGCTCCCTCATAGTATGCAGGGTTTCCCCAAAAGAATAATCCTCAGGAGGAGAGGCTGAAGGAATAGATTCTTCAGCATCAGAATCCTCATAGGGAGGAAGAGAATATTCCTGGTCAGAAGAGGAATCAGAGAAAATGGAAACCTGATCTGAAGATGCATATTCTATCTCTTGCCTAGGCCTCTTATCAGGAGGGGGATGGGAACCCCTGATCAAAGTAATTAAGTCTTCGGCCATTTTAAGCATCTGTTTTTTAGGCATGGAGGCCTGTCCAGGAGAATGCTGTACATGTTTCTTTGTCTTTAGAGCTGCTTTAGTCTTTGCCTTTGAAGCTGAAGTTGGTTTTACATATAACTGTGTAGGCCTGAAAACACCCTCAGAAGCCGATGCCTGCTCAGCGGCTCCGGACCCATCTGAGGGAATTGTTTCCGAGTGTCCAATACCTTGAGTTTCCAGCGGCCTAGTCGGCTTCACATGGGAGTCGGAAGCAGCATGTGGCTCTGAGGTAGTGGGCGTCAGAGGCTGCGAAAGCACCTCACTGAGAACCGGCGAACCGGCGACAGGCCTAGCAGAAGCCTCGTCATCGGTTTTGGACCTCAGTTGCCTGTCCTTTTCTTTGCGCTTTTTATAAACTCCGGTAGTCGGTTGCTCCGACGGCATTATACAGTTAAATCTTCTGCCAAAATAATGAAATGCAAAATCGTACCGACGCTTAATAGTGCATTGGTTAAATCTATCACAAAACCGACAACTAACAACATCGTGGTCAGGGCCTAGGCAAGGAATACAGTAAGAATGAAAATCTTTATGAGGTATTTGCTTCCCACAAGAAATACAATTATTAACTTTTTCTGACATCTGTCTAGGGCAAGAAAAAAGTTTCCCCAACAGGGTACTTAGCTTTAATGAAAGCTTCGGATCTGAAATTCGAATTTGAAAATCTCAGGAGTTGGCCGAACGACACTTGTGAACTGCTTTTGCTTCGGGTACTGCGCGGCAAGAAAGACTGAAGAAAATGGCATCGGCTGCATCTTTTATACCCCTGGTGCACTGACGTCAGGGAGGAGGCAAAAGCAACCAACGTCGGACCTAGACTTTGGAACTCAGGCCGACTGCGGGTAGCCTGCCAGAAGGATAAACCAATTGTAATGACTGCAACAGTGAAACACGATGAACATCCTCACCTGCACAGCCATGGAATATATAACTTGACATCATAAACTGTGATATCAAGATTCCTATTAGACTTGACTGACAGCAGTTTGACTTTGTGAAGGGTAGATTCTTCTATCTATGTAATCTTGTAAACTTTTTCAAAAGGGTTAGACAGGCTGTAGATGGTGACCATGCAGTGCAAGTAGCATACCTTGACCTGGCCAAGGCATTCAACACCATTTTCCATACTGGCATCATACAAAAGCTAAATGCTTTAAACCTTGACCAATATATGATGAAATGGATAGCAAACAAACTAGAGCCTGTTTACTGCATTTCCTGTGTTGCACTGAATTTAAAATCAGTTTTCTTAAAATTGCATTTTACCTGACTCTGGCCTAGCACTCAAGTGTGGGGTCATTTATTGCACTGTTCTGACTATTTTGCTACTTATGTATCTCTGCTACCTTTAAACTAAAACAAACAAAAAAAAAATCTTGCTTTTTTCCCCACTTTCTGAAATTTAAGAAAGTTCAGTTACAGATTTGCTGTTCTGAACTGTTTGTAAGTTTCTTGGAGGCCAGTGCTTGCTTGGGCTAAAGGGCTAAAGCATAGCCGGCCTTAGGCATAGGCCAACTAGGCAGCCGCCTAGGGCACCACTCTAGCGGGGGCACTTTTCCAGTATTTATTTGGTGTAGGTAGACTAGGATGGGGGCGCCGTGGAGTCCTTTTGCCTAGGGCACCAGTTGACGTAAGGCCGCTCCTGGGCTAAAGGGAAGTCTCTGTGTTCACCAGTGGCAGTGGTTAACACTGAGCAGACTGCCTGTCCCTGTAGGAGTGATTACTGCCTAGAAGCTGTAGTTTTATTGGCCATTTTGGGTCAATTCCAAACTCCTTGATCTCTCTCTCTTAAAACCCTGCAACTCTCTTTTTGCACAGACTTGTGCAGAGAACAGCTTCGGGCAGCGCCGCTTAAACAAGTTTAAACTATTCCCGGCTCCACAAAGTCTGCTCTTCACTTTTTCCCTTAGAACTGCTCTAAATCTCAAAATAAGCACTCTATTTTCATTCTAAAGCCCTGCACTTGCTCGTATAAGTAAGCTCATAGGTAAACACCAATAAACGTAAGCACTACATCCTCTTATACTCCTTTTAAGCACTTGCTCCCTATTGGTTCTTTCTGATCAGTCAATAAGTAGTTCCCTATATTATTCAGGCATGTCCAAAGGTCAGTTTCGGGTTTACTCTCCAGTCCAGCTGGTGAATCTGGGAATCTTGAGGCAATGTTACAACTGCCTTATGTATACAGACCACCCTCTCCTCCTCCCAACAAGCTCAAATATATGTGAGAGATGCAACTATATAGCCAAACTGGAGGCTAAGCTCTCTCAACCCAGTAATAGCACAGCCTGTCAGGAGGAGAAGGTAACCACACACACCACAAATCCAGTCTCACATAGACCTATCGCATCAGCAAACCAAACACATAAACACACAAAACATACTCGGAGGCTCTAAATAAAAATCTGCCTAAGCAGCAGAGACCTCCAAAGCAGACATCCAAGCAACCCCTACCACGAAACAATACCCACATAGCACATAGCTCACAAAGTCAGTGTGCCACACAGTCACAGCCCTTAAGGCTAAACAACACACCTAGTACACATGTAATAGGTGACTCTATTGTCAGACACAATGACGTCCCACTCACCAGGCTGAACAAGGAGGAGGTCACTGTAAGCTGCCTGTCAGGTGCCAGGATCTGCCACATAACACAAACACTCAGGTCACTCCAAACCAAGTACAAATATGACTCCGTCATTGTCCATGCTGGTGTGAATGACCAGAGACGTACCTCCCTGGACTACATGAAAAGAGACATAGAGGAGCTCTTTGATCATGTAGCCCAGGCCGGTATGACCCTGACCTTGAGTAGCATCTTACCCTCACCAAGAATGATGCCACAGTATAAAGACAAAATGATCGATTTTAACAACTGGCTAAAGTATTGGTGTCATTTAAAGGGGATCCAGTGTCTGTCAGCCTGGGATGACATGCTCGACAAGCCACGTTGCTTCGTTAGGGACGGCTTGCACCTGTCACCCCTGGGTTTTCAAATACTGGCAAAGGCTGTTGCCTCCCCCATAGTGCCTTTTTTAGGCAAGGCTCAAAAGACAAACCCACCTCCATAGACAACAAAAACAAAAAAAAACTAAGGGTAATGCTGCTCAACACCAGAAGTCTAAACCTCAAGATGCATGCACTCGAGACTCTCCTCAGTATGGAGAATATCGATATCTGTGCAGTAACAGAAACCTGGTTCAAGACTCCTGAGAGCACCCCAGCACTAACAGGTTATACTTCATACCATGCTTTCCGGCCCCAAAACTCAGACCGAACCACAAAAGGAGGGGGAGTATCCATATTTATCAAAGATACCCACACCTCCAGGTTAGTGGCACTGCACGAAGCATCGGAGACCATCCATGTGCAACTAACAGTGGGCAAAACTGCCTTTCAGTTTATAGCCTGCTACAGACCACCCTCCCAAAAGTACAGTTTTGTACCTACCATAAATGTAGATGTTCGAGTGCTAATACAGCTGCAGTAATCACAGATGGGTTTTCAGCCGTCAGGCGGTCCCTCGGTCGGCCGAATTCCAAAGTCTTGGTCTGGCGTCGGTTGTCGTCGCCTACTCTTCTGACGTCAGTGAGGCCAGAGTATATAAGACACAGCCGACGCCATGTTCTTCAGTCTTTCTTGCCTCAGATGTCAGGTGCCCCCAAAAGGAAGGCAATACATAAATAATGCTTATCTACATATACAAGCAATGCAATGTAATCCAAAAACAGTGTAAGCAAGCAAATAAAACATAGCAGGATAACCCAGTCAGGTAGTATGAAGAGGTTGTTAGGCCCCATGCCTTTACCAAGTGGGGAAGGAGGGAGGGAAACCTGTACTGCAGCTGTATTAGCACTCGAACATCTACATTTATGGTAGGTACAAAACTGTACTATGTTCATCGTGCATACAGCTGCAGTAATCACAGATGGGTAGAGTCCCAAAGCTATGCATAGGGTGGTAGGTACTAGGAGGAACTGGGTTGAGCCAGAATGCCCTGCAAAACAGCAGTGGCAAAGCCTGCTCTTGTTCTGGAATATAAGGGCAGGTGGTAGTGTTTTGTGAAGGTATGTACAGAACTCCAAGTGGCTGCCTCCAAAATATCTTTGGTAGGAACACCTCTGAGGAAGGCTGTAGAGGTGGCTGTGGCCCTGGTGGAGTGAGATCTGATACCTGTAGGAACAGATTTCCCATGATAGGAATAACAAAACCGTATGCAGAGGCCAATCCACTTGGAAATGGTCTGTTTGGTAACTGGTTTCCCTTGAGCCCCTACAGCATACGACACAAAAAGTTGTTCTGATTTCCTGAAGGACTTTGTTCTGTCCAAATAATAACGTAGCTGCCTATGGATGTCTAAAGAGTGCAGCAGCCTTTCCCCTTTGTTTTGAGGATTAGGATAAAAGGTAGGTAGGTGTATGGCTTGATTTAAGGCTACCTTGGATACAACTTTTGGCATAAAAAATGGGTTGGTACGAAGGGAAACCCTGTCCTGATGGAAGATGAGGAAGGGCTGCACCGCCATGAGGGCCTGTAGTTCAGAAACCCTACGAGCTGAAGTGATGGCCAGAAGGAAGGCTGTTTTCCAGGACAAATATTGCAAATCTGTTGAGGCTGCTGGTTCAAAAGGAGGCAATGTTAATTTTTCTAGTATGTAATTAAGGTCCCAGGCTGGTATTGGTTGCTTCCTTGGAGGTCTTATATTCTTAGCCCCTCTGAGGAACTGTCGTAAGAGTGGGTGAGAAAACAAAGGGGGATCCGTGATGAATTCTGCAGAAATGGCTGAGGCATGTATTTTTATGGAAGAAAATGAAAGTCCACTGTTCAGCAGCTCAGCAAGATACTGTAATACCTGGGACAAGTTCAGTTTTCTAGGGTCCTGGCCTCTTTTCTCATTCCAAGAGCAAAACCGCTTCCATTTTGCGGAATAAGCTTTTCTAGTAGATGGTCTTCTGGCCTCCAAAATGACATCCTGCACCTCCTTGGAGAGTAGGGTTTGTTGAGGTGTTAAGGAATTTTCCATGCAGCGAGGTTGAGTGTTTTCAGCTGACTGTGAAGAGCTTTGTAGTTGTGCTGAGTCAGCAGAAGAGGCATTAGAGGCAGGGACCATGGAGGAGTATGTGTTAGGCTCCTCAGGAGTGGATACCAGTGTTGCCTTGGCCAATCTGGAGCAATCAGTATCATCCTTGGTTTGTCTGTTCTTGCTTTCAAAAGCACCTTGGGCAGGAGAGGCAGAGGTGGGAATGCGTAAACTGTCCATGCTGTCCAACTGAATGAAAGGGCGTCCACTCTCCAGGCCTTTGGATGAAAAGTCCTTGAACAAAACTTTTTCAATTGATGGTTCCTGTGGGAGGCAAAAAGATCTATGTCTGGCCTCCCCCACACTTGGATTATTTCTGTAAACACCTGAGGATGCAACTTCCATTCGTGTGGATCTGTCATATTTCTGCTTAGAGTGTCTGCCAGTGTGTTTTCCTGTCCTGGCAAGTACTGTGCTTGAAGTTCGATTTGTCTTTCCAGAGCCAAGTTCCAAAGAGTCATGGCTAGTCTGCACAAGGGGTATGACTGTGTTCCTCCTCGTTTGTTTATGTACCACATTACTGTGGTGTTGTCTGTTCTTATCAGTAATTGTCCTGGATGCAGGAAGTCCTTGAAAGCTGTAATTGCATTTATTACTGCTAGCATTTCTTTTTGATTGATGTGAAGGTGCTTTTCCTTTTGGGACCATCTGCCCTGAATGCACCTGTCCTTCATGTGCGCCCCCCAGGCGTAATCTGAGGCGTCTGTGGTTATGACTTGTTTTGCTTGAGGCTTGCAGAATGGAAGGCCTGTGTTTACTTGACATGCTTGGGCCCACCATAGAAATTCCTTTTGCAAACATGGAATTATTGGTATAATTGCTTCCAAGCTGTGACTGTGTTGAGACCATAGATTTTTTAGGTACCATTGAAGTTTCCTCATATGCAGCTTTGCACATGGGATTAGAAGAATGCAAGATGCCATGAATCCCAGAGCCTGCAGGATTTTCCTTGCAGTAAGCCTGGTACTTTTTGCTAATGTTTTGAAGTACTGAGATAGTTGCCCCTGTTTTTCTGGCGTAAGATATGCCATCTGGGTGTTTGTGTCCAAGTTGGCACCCAGGGAGGTTATTTTCTGAGATGGTGTTAGCCTTGATTTCTCTTTGTTGATTGTATATCCCAGAGAAAGCAGTAACCGTGTCACATATGCCAGATGTTCCAGAAGTATGTGTTTGCTGTCCGCTTGGATCAGGCAGTCGTCCAGATAAGGGTAAATTTGTATCCCTTGAAGTCTGCAGTAGGCGATCACTGATGCCAGGCACTTTGTGAATACTCTGGGCGCAGTAGATAAGCCAAAGGGCAATGCAGATAATTGATAGTGGATTGAACCTGCAAGAAATCTGAGGTATCTTCTGCAGCTTTGTCTGATTGGGACATGCAGGTATGCCTCCTTGAGGTCCAATGTTACCAGCCAAAACTCCTTGCCCAGCATGGGAAGAAGTTGCTGTAATGTGAGCATCTTGAATTTTGGTACGAGTAGAAATGTGTTTAGGATGGATAAGTCCAAAATGGGTCTCCAGCCGGTTCCTTTCCTTGGTACCAGAAAAAGTCTTGAATAAAAACCTTGACCTTGTTGGTGCGTAGGTACCTTTTGAATAGCTTTCATGTTTATGAGCTTTGAAATTTGCAGTTGTGCCTCTGCCCTTTGATTTTGTGGCAGGTTTGGCATGCCTCTCATTTTGGAAGAGTGTGAAATTGAAATTTGTAGCCTCTGTTTATAATGTCCAGTATCCATTTGTCTGTTGTGACAATATGCCAATTGCTTGCAAATAATGCTAGTTTCCCTCCCAAAGGTGCTGCCAGCTGAAACTTGCTTGGCATGGAAATGAGGGAGTCATTGGGTTTGCTTCCTGTATTGTTGTGCACTGTCTTCACCACCTCTTGGTGCTGGAGTTTGCCATTGTCTTCCTCTATATGATCCTTGTGATTGCCCTCTGCCCCTTGTGCGTCTGTATCTACCTCTTTGGGGCTTGTCAGTGGCTGGAAAGGACCAGTTTTTTGAGGGCCAATTCCTGCTAAAACGTGGTGGTTGGACCTGTAAGAAAGTTTTGACAGTTTGCATAGATTTGGCTTTTTCTTCCATTTTCCGTAGTATCTCCTCAGCATTAGTGCCAAATACTACATCCTTTTGTAAAGGAGCATCAAGAAGTTTAGCTTTCACATGATCAGGCAAATTTTGTTCCCTAAGCCAGGCATGTCTGCGAATGACTGATCCTGTAGCAGCTGCTCTACTTGAAGCCTCTAGGGCATCGTAACCACATTGTAAGGTGTGTTTGCCCACTTGCTCCGCACTATGCATCATATCCTGTAACTCTTTTAAATCTGGTTGTTCAGGTTGAGCCATTTTGTTCCTTAATTGTGATAACAGGTACTGTTGACATTTAATCATATGAAACTGACAGTTTAAGGCCCTCATGGCTAGGGTGGCCGAGGTATATACCTTTTTACCCCACCTTTCTAAAGATCTGGATTCCCTTTCTGCAGGAAGTGGATTCTTGGCAGTGGAGGCCTTCAATCCCTTGGGGCCTTGTGAAATGGTTTCAGGGTCAGCATTATGGCCTTTGAAGAGAAATTGGTGAGAGCTGGGTACTCTAATACCCATCAGGTTTGACTGGCGCAGGAGGCAGAGAATCAGGGTTAAGACAAGCCTCCGAATAGACATCATCCAGTATGTCCAGAACAGGGGGTATAGCCAGAGGTCTGTGTTAAGGTAACCAAAGAAATTCCCTAAGTCTTTTCTTGGAATCTGAAAAGTCTTGGCCTTCCCAATGGAAGTGTTCCCTCAAGGTGTGCAAGGTTTCCCCAAAGGAAAAATCCTCAGGAGGGGATACCGAAGGAATGGACTGTTCTGCATCCGAATCCTCAAAAGGAGAGTAAGAGTGTTCCTCTGCATCAGAATGATCTGATAAAATGGATCCCTGATCAGAGGAGGGAGAATCTTCCTCCACTCTGGGTCTCTTGTCAGGAGGGGGATGAGAACCTCTGATAAGAGTAATTAAATCCTCAGCCATTTTTAGCATCTGTTTTTTAGGCATGGGTCCTGAAGATGGGCCCTGTGCAACAGGTCTCGTGGGATGCCTGGCTGCTTTGGATTTAGTAAAGGCCTTAATTGAAAAGGAAGATGAGGGCCTAAAAACACCATGGGTAGAGGTGGACCTGTCCACATTAGTAGGCTCTACATTAGCAGGGGCTTCGGTAGTAGTCTGGGAAAGGGCCGAGGACCCAGCGGTCTCGGGTACAGAAGACACCGTCAAAGGAGAGTCGTCGGTAGTCAGGGACTGCAAAGGCGTCTTACTGAGAACCGGACCACGTGTAGCCTGTTTCGGCGTGGTGTCGGTGGGGGCCTCGCGTGTCGGTCCTTTTCCTTGCGTTTTTTGGACAAAACGGTAGTCGGAGTATCCGACGACATTTTATAATCAAAAGCTTTACCAAAGTAGTGTTGGGCGAACTCCGCCCGATGCTTAATAGTGCATTTATTGAAGGTAGCGCAAAAGCGACAGCCCGAGACGTCGTGGTCTGGGCCCAAACAAGGTATGCAAAGGGAATGGAAATCCTTATGCGGTATTTGCTTCCCACAAGAAATACAATTATTAACTTTTTCTGACATCGGTCTGAGGCAAGAAAAGTTTCAACGGGTACTTAGCTTTAATGAAGACTTCGGTTTCCAATTTTTTTCGTAATTCAGGAGCTGGCCGACCGGCACTTGCGAACTGCTTCTGCTTCGGGCACCGCACGGCAAAAAAGACGGAAGAACATGGCGTCGGCTGTGTCTTATATACTCTGGCCTCACTGACGTCAGAAGAGTAGGTGACGACAACCGACGCCGGACCAAGACTTTGGAATTCGGCCGACCGAGGGACCGCCTGACGGCTGAAAACCCATCTGTGATTACTGCAGCTGTATGCACGATGAACATTACAGGAACCTCACTCGGCTTTCCTGAGAACACTGGAGAATATGAAGGTCTCTCCAAACACCATTATAATGGGTGACTTCAACTACCCAAACATTGATTGGGAAAACTACTCAAGCCCAAACACCCTCGCCCAATGGTTCCTAGAATTTATAAACTCAAATGCTATGGAACAACTGGTCACCACTCCCACAAGAGGGGAAAACATATTGGATCTGGTCATCACCAACATGGAGTCTCTATGTTCCACACCAGAGGTATACCCCTCATTGGTAAGATCAGACCATAAATTAATCTCACTGGACATCCATATTCCGTCCCCACCCCTAGCCAAGGAAACCATGGTGAAGAACTTCTCAAAAGCAAACTTCACACTTCTCAAAACCGAGGTGGAATCCTTCAAAGCCCCCGGGCCAGTGGAAAATCTGGCCCAAAATCCAGAATCCTTTACAAAAGCATTCTATGGACACCTACAGGAATGCATGGAGCATGCTATTCCAAATAAAACCAAGACTCACTTCCTCCAAAGACAGGAGACCTGTCTGGTGGACCCCGGCCATAAATAAGCTATACAACAGAAGGAGAAAACTACTACATGATAGAGCAAAATCCCAAAAAGGGAAGGCGTCTCTGATCAGTACTAGCAAGAAACTACGATCCCTCATAAAATCATCTAAGGCCAGCTTCGAAAAAAAATTTGCACAAGACACTAAAGATAATCACAAGGCCTTCTTTAGTTATGTCAGAAACCTGGGAGGCAACTCCCAGATATGCTCTGCGTTAGTGCAAAATGACAAAAAATACACTGAACCTACAGACATTGCCAACATCCTGGCAGAAAGGTTCAGTGCAAACTCTCCCCTTCCCCAAAAGAGCAAATGTCTATCCCAACAGAGTGTAGCCTTCCTGAGATCACAGATGCACAGATGAGAGCTGCCCTCTCCAAAGCAAAAAACACAGCATCAATGGGACCAGACGGTGTCCCGGGCTGCATCTTACATGAGCTCCAAGAAGAACTAAACACTCATATAAAGTCACTGTTCAATCTCAGCCTTACTACAGGATATGTACCCAAGGAATGGCGTACAGCAACAGTGGTCTCACTCCACAAAGGTGGTGCCACAACAGACCCAGGAAACTATCACCCTATAAGCCTGACTAGCCTGGTCTGCAAAGCTATGGAGCGTATCATCATGGAAATCATAAACAAAGACATTGGGAACCTCCAGACACTGGATCCTACCCAATTCGGCTTTGTTAAGGGCAGATCTTGCCTCTTGAATCTGGTCAACTTCTTTGAAACAGTTACCAAAGCCACAGATGAAGAGAAGGTAGTCCACACAGCCTACCTGGACTTCGCAAAAGCCTTCGACACAATACCCCACTCGGGCATCATAAATAAGCTCACCAGCTTAAATATCAACCCCTGTGTTACAAGATGGGTTGCAAACTAGCTCAGGGATAGAACCCACATGGTCAGAATAGCAGGTGCCTTGTCAGACTCTAAACCAGTTACAAGTGGCGTCCCACAAGGCTCAGTCCTGGGACCTCTCTTGTTCAGTATATATTTCTCAGAGGTACAGGCTAACACGGGTGGACTATGGCTGACCAAGTTCGCAGATGACTGCAAACTGGGTGCCGTAATCAACTCTCCGGCTGACACAAGCATCCTCCAAAAGGGTCTCAGAGACAGATAATTGGTGCCAGAGCCATGGCCTAAAGCTAAATGCCAAAAAGTGCATAGTCATCCCCTTTGGGAAAAACAAAGTGCCCACAAATTACCACATAGGTGGTAATCCATTAAGTACGGAAGAAGTAATTAGGGACTTGGGGACCCAAGTAGATAGCAATCTCTCCTTTGACAATCACGTTGTCAAAGTGGTTAGAAAGACCTTCTATATAGCCCACCTTATGAAAGGATTCACATCTAGATCAAGAGAGGTCATTGTGCCCCTCTACTCATCACTTATCAGGCCCATAATTGAATACAATGCCCCATTTGGGATGTACCTTACCCGACACCTGCAGCAACTGGAAAGACTCCAAAAATACCTCACCAAGATGATCAAGGGGCTCAAACAGATGCCCTATGCAGCTCGGCTAAAGAAACTCCAGCTCTACTCAGTTGCGTACCGCCTACTCAGAGGTGATCTGTGTCTGACGTATAAAGCCATGTCCAACCCAGAATTAATGGACATGCTTCACCTCAGGAAATCCAAATCACTTAGAGCTACATGCTCCAGGGACTTGAACCTCAGCACAGAAATAAATAGGACATGCTGGAGGGACAGATTCATATCCCAGAGGCTCCCCTCACTCTGGAACAAAATCCCAATCCATGTTAGGCAGAGCCCCTCACTGACCCTCTTCAAGAGAAATCTTGACGAGTGGATGGGAGATCGTAAGTTTACCCCTGGGATCTCTTCTGTGTCCCTGCTTGACAGAGGTACAGTAAACTAACCTTAAAAGGGCTACCTTCTATGACCTACTATACAGAGGCACAGTCAACTAATCTAAAAGGGTGGCGAAAGCCAAACACACTCTGGCTAGGCTTATAAATGCCCTAGGGCAGATAGCCTAGTATCAACCTATGAACCTATGAAACTAGCTGAAAGACAGAACCCACAAGAATGCGTTCCAGATGTCTCATCAGAAAGTATAACAGTGACCAGCAGTGACCCTCCATGGTCAGTGTTTGTACCTCTCCTTTTTTTGGAATTTTCTTCTCAGATCTCCAAGCAGACAGCTGGCAGACAGCTAAGATGTCTGTCTAATAAAGTCTGATGACTACTGCAAAAGTACAGTTGTGTACAGTTGTAGATGTCTGAGTGTATTCACAGTTGCAGTCATCACATTTGGGTTATCTGCTTGCAGTAGCCTTCAGTCGGCCTGATTATCAAAGTCTTGGGTTTCATGTCAGTTGCTATCTCATCTTCCATGACATCAGGTAGTCAGGGGTATAAAGCATGCAGCCAACGCTATTACATCAGTTTTTCTTGCCCCAGATGTCAGGTGCCCCCATAATGGGAAGCAATTATATACAAGGTTACACCTCCAACAAAAAAGCAACTACACCAAAAAGCTTTAAGCATAGTAAACAAGAATAGAGGTATAGTCAATACAAGTCAGGGGGCTGGAGGGAGGGTAACCATGACTGCAACAGTGAATACACTTGAATATCTACATTTATGGTAAGTGTACATAACTGTACTATGTTCTTCATGTTTGACTGTTGCAGTCATCACATTTGGGTAGATTCCCAAAGCTAAGGATGGGAGAAGGTAATTAGATAGCATTAGGACCAGCTATACGGCCCTGCAAGACTGCAGTGACAAAGCCAGCTCTGGATTTAGAAACAACTGGCAAGTGGTAATGCTTGGTGAAGGTATCTACAGAACTCCAGGTAGCAGCTTCTAGGATGCCACTGGTAGGGACACCTCTGAGAAAGGCTGTAGAGGTAGATGCAGCCCTGGTTGAATGTGATCTTATCCCCTCTGGGGTAGTTTTCCATGGTGATTATAGCAGAAATGAATGCAATGGCCTATCCACTTCAAAATGGTTTGCTTTTCCCTCTGCCCCTGCAGCAAATGCAACCAGCAGCTGTTCAGATTTCCTGAGAGTCTTCGTCCTGTCCAAGTAAAATCTAAGTTGTCTGTGCACGTCCAAGGAGTGCAGCATTTGTTCCCCTTTGTTCTGTGGATTAGAAAATATCGTTGGCAAATGAATGGACTGATTAAGGGCCACACTGGATACCACCTCGTGCATGAAGGAGGGATTGGTCCTGAGGGGCACCCTGTCAGCATGAAAGATGATGAAAGGCTCCACTGCCATGATGGCCTGTAATTCAGACACCCTTCTTGCTGAAGTGATGGCTAGAAGGAAGGCTGTTTTCCAAGAAAGGAATTTCAACTCTGCATTTGCAGCTGGCTCAAAGGGAGGTAGAGTGAGCTTTTCCAATACAAAGTTAAGGTCCCAGGCTGGAGTAGGGGCTCTCCTGGGTGGTCTTAAGTTTTTGGCCCCTCTGAGGAAAGTGCTTCAGTAGAGGATGAGAGAAGAGGGGTGTGGTTCTGTATTGTAATGAGTTGAAATAGCTGAGGCATGAATTTTGATGGAGGAAAAGGAAAGACCATTGTGAAGCATCTCAGTTGAGTATTGGGTAAATTGGGTGCTGCTGTGCCCATCCCCTGAGTTTGGCTCCAGGAACAGAATCTTTTCCATTTTTCAGCATAGGATTTTCTAGTACTAGGCCTCCTTGCCTCTAGAATGACATCCATCACTTGCTTACTGAGGGATGGTAACGGAGAGATCAGACAATTAGCCAGGCTGCCAGGTTCAGGGTTTGAAGCTGTGGATGCAGAGTCTGGCCCACCTGCTGGGACAGCAGGGCAGGGTCTGAGGCAGGTGCCATGGTGCCAGCAGTGACACACTGCACAAAAGGGGGTATCAGTGTTGGTGTGGCCAGTCTGGTGCAATCAGTATTGTCCTTGGTTTGTCCTGTTTGATCTTTAGCAGTACCTTGGAGAGGAGAGGCAGAGGGGAAAAGGTTTTTCCAGGTGAAGGACAGGGCATCCACTTTCCAAGCTTGTTTGTGGGGAGTCCTTGTGCAAATTTCATCCAATTTGTAGTTCTGGGGGGGAGGCAAACCGGTCTATCTCTGGGCTCACCCATTTGTTTCTCAACATGTTGAATATCTTTGGTTCCAGTTTCCACTTGTGTGGGTCCATGACATTTTTGCTTAGGCAATCTGCCAGTGTATTTAGCTTTCCTGGCAGGAATTGAGCCTGTAGGTGCACTTGGTAGCTCAAGGCTGAGTTCCACAGAGCCATGGCTAGTCTTCAGAGAGGGTATGAGTGGGTTCCCCCTGCTTGTTTATGTACCACATAACAGTGGTGTTGTCCGTCTTTATCAATAACTGTCCTAGAAGAATGTGGTCCTTGAAGTCAGAGTATTCTGTACAGCTAACATTTTTTTTGATTGATATGCAGGTACATTTGATTTGGGTTCCATTTGTCCTGAATGCATTGCCCTGCCAAGTGAGCCTCCCATGCATAGTCTGATGTGTCTGTTATTAGGGTTTGGGCGGTAGGGGGTACAGTGAATGGCAGTCCCTTGTTTTGGTGACAGGCCTCTGCCCACCAAAAGAACTCTATCTGTAGACAAGGTATGATAGGAATCATTGATTCCAGATCCTGTGATTGTTGACACCATAGGCTTTTCAGACACCATTGTAGTTTCCTCATATGCAGTCTTGCATATGGAATTAGTAGAATGCAAGAGGCCATGGACCTCAGGGCTTGCAGTATTTTCCTTGCAGATAGCTGGGTCTTTGTGACCAGTAGTTTGAAGTAGACTGTCAAATTAACTTGTTTCTCTGGCGTGAGGTAGGCCATCTGGGAAGTTGTATTCAAGCTTGCTCCCAGGAATAAAATTTGTTGGCAGGGTACAAGATGGGATTTCTTTTCGTTTATGGTGTACCCCAGAGACACTAGCAATTTCTTTACAAATGCCAGACTATTTAATGGCATGTCCTGGCTATCTGCCTGAATTAGACAATCATCCAGGTATGGCCATCTGGGAAGTTGTATTTAAGCTTGCTCCCAGGAATACAATTTGTTGGCAGGGTACAAGATGTGATTTCTTTTTGTTTATAGTGTACCCCAGAGATGCTAGCAATTTCTTTACAAATGCCAGATGATCTAATAGTATATCCTGGCTATCTGCCTGAATTAGACAATCGTCCAGGTATGGGTATATTTGAATATTTCTTTGCCTGCAAAATACAATGACTGGGGCTAGGCACTTTGTGAATACCCTGGGCGCAGTAGATAAGCCAAAGGGCAGTGCAGAGAACTGATGGTGCATGTAGCCTGCTCTGAAGCGTAGGTATCTTCTGCAAGATTCCCTTATTGGGATGTGCAGGTAGGCTTCCTTTAAATCCAGAGTTGCCAACCAGGCATCTTGCCTAGCATGGGAAGCAGCTGATGAAGAGTTAGCATCTTGAATTTTGGGATTACCAAAAATGTGTTTAGGATAGACAGATCCAGGATAGGACGCCAGGAATTGTCTTTTCTGGGTACCAGGAAAAGTCTTGATTAGAAACCTTGCCCCCATTCTTCTTCTGGGACAGGTTGAATAGCCCTGATGCTTAAAAGAGAGAGAGAGAACTTGCTTTTGAGCTTCTGCCCACTGATTTGGGGGTAGGTCCGGCCAACCATTTGGGGTTGGTAAGGAGTGGAAGTGGACTCTATATCCTTGGGAATCTATATTTAAAACCCATTTGTCCTGGGCAATGAGTTCCCAATTTTTTGCATGCAGGGCAATCTTTCCCCCTAAAGGAACAGACAGTTGAGCAGGGCTTGGAAGGTTTAAAGTTAAGTCATTAAAACAGTTTACCATAGGGGGAGTCTTGCTACTCCCTGCTTTAGAAGTGGGAGCCCCCCCCCCCCACTCTTTAGGCCTGTGAGTACCTTGGGACTGAAGCCTGGGTGCACTGCTGGTTCTGGGTTTGGACTGAGAAGGCATGGAAGAGGCAGGAAAGGACCAATTCTTAGAGGGCCAATCCCTACTAAATCTGGGAGGCTGTACTTGCAGGAAATCTTTAACAGTTTGAATAGATTTAGCTTTTTCCTCCATCTTTTTAAGTACTTCTTCTGCTTTGCTGCCAAACAGGTGGTTTTGGTTTAAAGGAGCATCCAGTAATTTAGCTTTAACATGATCTGGCAAAGATTGCTCCTTAAGCCAAGCATGCCTTCTAAGTACAGACCCAGTGACAGCAGCCCTGCAAGATGCCTCTAATGAATCAAAACTATATTGCAAAGTATGTTTTCCAACTTGTCCAGCAGAATGCATTAAATCCTGTAAATCTTTATTTTCAGCACAGTCAGGAATCAACATCATTTTCTGTTTAAGCAATCCAATAATATGCTGCTGATACTTTAACATATGAAACTGTCAGTTTAAGGCCCTAATCACCAAGGGTACAGAAGTGTAGATCTTCTTACCCCATCTAGCCAGCGTCCTGGAATCTCTATCAGAGGGGGTAGAATTTTTGACAGTAGTAGCCTTAATGCCCTTGGGTCCCTGTGAAATGGTCTCAGGATCCGCAGTAAGATTTTTAAAGAGGAACGTGTGAGAGCCAGGTACCCTGTAATACCCATCAGGTTTTCTGGGAGCAGGAGGTAAAGAGTCAGGGGCCAGGCTAGATTCCGAGAAGGCATCTACAATGTCTAGTACAGGAGGGATAGCTAAAGGCAGGTGTTGAGGCAGGAGTAAGAATTCCCTAAACCTCTTTTTGGAGTCAGAGTAATCTTGGCTTTCCAGGCGAAAATGCTCCCTAAGAATATGCAAGGTTTCACCAAACGAGAAATCCTCTGGAGTGGAAGCAGAGGGAATGGAATCCTCTGCATCAGAATCCTCATAGGTAGATAAGGGCAAATCCTGGTCATCAGAGAAAACAGAAATTTCAGAATCCTGATCAGAAGGAAAATCAGTCCTAGGTCTGTTAGAGGGGGAAGGATGGCTTTCCCTAATTAGAGTAATAAGGTCTTCAGCCATTCTTATCATTTGTTTTTTAGGCATAGGGGCCTGACCATGCGGTCTGGGCATCGTTTTTCTAGGCATGGATCGAGGTTTAGGCCTTGAAGAAGAAGAAGATGGCGTCACTTTAATATGCAAGTCAGTAGGCCTGAATATACCCTCAAAAGCCAGTGCCTGCACAGCGGCTTTTGGACCTATCCAAGGTAGAGACATCCGCAGGTTCCACAGTCGAAGAAGCATCTCGCAGCATACCAGACTCCGAATGGGTCTCAGTAGAGGTCTGCGAATCTGAAGTAGTGGGTATCAGGGGCTGCGAAAGCACCTCACTGAGTACCGGCGAACTGGCGACTAGCTTAGGAGAAGTGTTGCCGGCAGCTTTGGACCCAAGCGGTCTGCCTCTGTCTTTATCTTTGTCTTTTTTCGGAATGTCGGTAGTCGGGTGGCTTACTGAAGTCATTTCTGGTTAACTGAAACAAGTACCAAAATATTTAGATGCGTAAATGAACCGACGACAAATAGTACGAGGTTTGAATAAGGCACAAAACCGACAGCAAGGTACGTCGTGGTGTGGGCCTAAGCAAGGAATGCAGTATGAATGAAAATCTTTATGAGGTACTTGCTTTCCACATGAAATACAATTGTTAACTTTTACTGACATCGGTTTAGAGCAAGAAAAAGGATCCCCAATGGGGTACTTAGCTTAGTTGAAGACTTTGGCTCTGAAACTCGAAAACGAAAATTTCAGGAGTTGGCCGACCGGCACTTGCGAACTGCTTCTGCTTCGGGCACCGCACGGCAAGAAAGATTGATGTAATAGCGTCGGCTGCATGCTTTACACCCCTGACTACCTGACGTCATAGAAGATGAGACAGCAACCGACGCAGAACCCAAGACTTTGGGACTCAGGCTGATTGAGGGCTACTGCAAGCAGATAATCCAAATGTGATGACTGCAACAGTGAACTACGAAGAACATCTGGTAGTTAAGTCACTTTATCACACAAATCCTCCCCAAGTAAACTCTTGGTGTACTAAAAATGGGCTAAAATTAAATGATAAAAAGTGAGGTCTCATCACTTTTGGTAGACAACCCCTGCCATCATACAGTACAGATAAAATACCACTACAAAATTACAATGCAGTGAGAGACCTTGATACTTTGTTGATAGTTCCTACTCTTTTCATCATGTGACAATCATGTTCTCAGGAAATCCTTTTATTTAACCCTAGTTGCAAATGGAAAATCATCAAGGTTTACAGACATAATCACTCCCCCATATTCAGCCTGGTTCAGGCCAGATATCAAGTAAAACACCCCCTTTGGGATTTTATCTCACTAAAGGTATTAAAGCATTAGAAAGACTGCCAAAGATTATTAACCAAAAATATCATAGGTCAAAAGTCCCTGAACTATCAAAAGAGGCTGGAAACTCTATCCCTTTGAATAGTGTCTTTATAGATTTTTGAGGGGAGATCTCGGTCTTGCTTACTGCACCATTAGAGATCCGAATGTCCTGGATCTCCTATTTCTCTGCAAATCCAATGCTTTAACCAAAGCTAGAAAAACAGGCCTGAATCTTTATCAACAGACAAATAAAACATATTGGAGGAACTACTTTATATTCCAGGACCTTCCAAACCTCTGGAATAAACCTCCCCTGCATGTTAAGCAGTGTGACTCACTTGTCTTCCCTTAAACATAACTTAGATGACTGACTGGTTATCCACAAATTTACTTTGGAACTGACCGGTACAGTCCCCAGGAGAAAGGAGATGTAGCCTGAGGGAGGGTAATGACACAGTGTGAGAGGTCATAAGACCCACTAGCCCTGGAATAATAACTAATCAGCAGATCTAAATCAAGTAACAGCTTGTTTCCTGAATGGAAACAAAAAATACAGGATCAGCTTTAAATGCACTTCATGCAAGTTAAATGAAAGGAAGAAAGGACTCAGAGTTGATAGACTAACAACTATGCATACCAAAGCTGTATAAAGGTCTTTCTGGAATTCATGTTTGGTTATGATACTTTTTGTTAAAGTTTGTAAAGTTGTAAAGGATTTAACGCCCCTTCCACACATTGAAATGACTAAACATTATCTAGGGTTGGGGAGGGATAATGGCAGGAACTTCTCCTACTTGCAAAACATGAAGAAAGTAATACAACTACATGTGCTTTAGGCAGCATATTGATCACACAAGCACACGCTGTACACTTTAGCACTTCATTCAAGCTAGCAGGAGCAGAGAAAGCTTCAGAAATAGTGAAAGAAGAGTTATTAAATAGGAGGTTCCTAAACACAAGAGCTTTTTATCACAGGATGGGGTGACTGCTAGAAAACTCACTGCTAGACAGTAAACAGGTGCCCTCAAGATGGAGCTATGAAGATGAACACATTCACCTGTAGTATATAAGAACACTTGGGTCATTAAAGAATCTTTGCTAGTTGGGGGAAGCTTATTTTGCTGTAGCAATATAAACGTATATTAAATTTCTCCTACACGAAAATATAGCGTGCCCTATGAATCATAACCTTATCATGGAAATCAGGGCTGTGTTTGCCACAGTACCTAAGAGTTATGGTTTCTGTTCCTAGTAGGCTGTCTCTTGGTGAGTTTATGCTAGGCAAGAAGCCTCGTAAAGAACTTAAAAGACAAAGAACTTCTATATGCAGAAAAAGTCATCATAAGATGATAGTGTCAGGTTTAGGTGTACAATGATACCCCACTACAGTTAGGCCTAGAACGAGGTCTGATAATGAGAAGCCACTCATTGTGCTGCCCATATAACCTCACCAAACTCAGTCATAATCTTACCAGTTCACAACTACAGTGGCAAAGGGGTAGGGTTCAGAGGGGTGGGTGTCTATCAATAGTGAAACAGACTTAAATAACCTAGACACCTTAGCAAAATAAAAATGGAGAAAGAATGGCTTCAGGGATGTGGAATGTTAGCTCACTGATGGTGAAAGAGATGATGGAGAGGTGATAAATTACTGGCGAAAACAGACTTGTGACTACGCACAGGGTGGGCTTTGGAACCAAACTTGTTCATTGGGGTACTCTCTCTTTTATTCTGAAAATATTCCATTTGAGGGGTACAGAATGAATGTGAGGACAGTCAAGACTTTGGCCAATGCATAAATGTCCACTGAAGGCAGTCTTGAGTATCATGTCACATCAGACAAATCAAGGACTACTGCTTTAGCCATACATTAACCTCATCAAGTCTGAGGCCACTCAATACTGGGAGGTAAGGAGTCGCCATATTTAGAGCAGTGGTGCTGTACCACAGCACAAGGTTGGGTAACCATGACTGGGGGTGGGGGGTTGTTCTACAGCAAAAATATTTTTTTTGCGGTTTTGTTTGTTTGTCAGCTTTACACTGTTGGGTGTGATTTTTTGTAATGGCACAAAACTCAATTTTAGGGGAATCAGCCAGCTGCTATTTACTTGGTCACAATTTTCCTAAAGGATAAGATGCAGTAAGGAGCATCGAGGAAAAATAGTCTGAAGTTTGTTGTCCTTATGCACTAGAAGGTGGATGAAGTGCTCAAGAGTGCAACTTACTAACTCTGCAGTCCTACTGAGATAAGTCAGTGAGCACGTGTGGAATGAACAAGATCCTGGCAGTATCAGTAGTAAGACTTTTAGGCACAAACCTGAGTGGTGAGATGTTAGAGAAATTCTCAAACTGATGAACTGCCATACTGAACACCATCCCTGAAAACACAACTTGTATGTGTGCATTGTGCCAAAGCATCCTCTGCCAAAGGATAAGGAAAGAGTTTATAGTCCTAAATTCTTTCCAAACGCAGTGTATATCATGACACTCTGGCAAAACGATGGTTGGAGCTGTCAACAGATTAGGGAGTTGAACAGGCTGAACAAGATAATGGTCAGCCAGATCTGGGAAACACAAATCAGGGGTGATCTCTTATGAATCATTTTTCTAAATAGAGCACATTCAAGACGGCAACTGTTGGATTAGTCTGTTTAAATCCACTATACCCATCTCTAAGGCTGTGTGGATGTGCAAATATGCAGATGATACTAAAACTGGAACAGTGGTAAAGAATACAGATGATCACATAAATTTACAAATTATGTTACTAGTTAATTTAAGGTGTTCCATGCATAAAGATACATTCAATCTGAAAAAATGCAATGGGATACTTTTTGCTAAGTGAACTTCAGGTACTCGTGCCACAGATCATAAGATTGCAAACTGCATCATCTGTTAGGGATTTAGGCATAACTGTGGAAGATAACTTTGAAGTTGTTAATTATGTACAAGTTGTAGAGCATCAGTGTTCTGGGATTACAAGGAAAATCAAGTAGTAAAGACAACAAGGTAGGTGATGACCCCTTTGTATACAGCCCTCATTACAACTCACATGGAATACGGTGGGGTTGTTTTATTTTTATGTCTATACATATACAAATATATGTGTGTGTGTGTATTTATATATTACATACACACACACACACACACACACACACATGAATCTACTTACTATAGTTGAATGACCTACACACACACACACACACACACACACACACACACACACACACACACACACACACACACACACATCTACTTACTATAGTTGAATGACCCTAATGTCACCTTTGACCAGAAAATGCCAACACTGCAAATTTTGACATGCTACTATGTGCACATACTAAGCAACAGCCTTAGAGCATGAAAAAAAATAAACAAACATTTTGTGCAGCAGCAAACCCCCCATACCTCCTGCTAATCGCATACACTAACTCAGAGATCATACAGTATTGGGGAAAGGGCATAATCCCCTACCACAAAGACTATGCAATCTCACACACATGTTGACCATCTGCTTAATCAACCAAATTTTACTGACTAAACAGATATTAATCATCTACAGTGTTGACAATATTCAATGCTCTCATACATGTACATAGATATATTTATAATCATATGCTGTATATATTGGTCCCCTTCACATGGTTGACATTTCAGAATGTCGAAGACCATACGGCCGAGACCATATGATCGACTTTCGAAATGTCGACCATGTGGAACCGGCATCTCCATACAGTGCGGAATGAAAAGATTTCCATCTTCTGCACTGTAGTGTGATCTCAGAGTTGGTATATTTAAGTTATGGGGATGTGGAGCACCCTATGGGGGGTGCAGGGGGCATAGCCCCCCTGCTAGCAGTACATAGGTAAGTGATTGTTGTGTTTTTTTTTTTTTATTACATGGTCGACATTTTTCTAATATTGATCATATGGTCTCGGCCATATGGTCTTCAACATTCTGAAATGTCAACCATGTAAAGTAGACCCATATATATATATATATATATATATATATATATATATATATATATATATATATATATATAGGTTCATAGGTTCATACTAGGCTATCTGCCCTGGGGCAATTATAAGCCTAGCCCGATTCTGTATGGCTTACGCCACCCCTTGATTTGAGTATACTGTGCCCTTTTTAAGGTTTAGTTTACTGTGCCTCTGTCTAATAGTGACACGGAGTAATCCCTGGGACAAACCTACGATCCCCATCCACCTATCGAGATTCTTCTTGAAGAGATTCAGTGAGGTGCTCTGCCTCACATGAACTGGAATTCTATTCCAGAGCGAAGGAGCCTCTGGGTTATGAACCTGTCCCTCCAGCAAGTTCTATTTATTTCTGTGCTGAGGTTCAAGTCCCTCGGCGTGTGGCTCTAAGGGATTTAGATTTACTGAGGTGGAGCATGTCCATTAATTCTGGATTTGACATAGCTTTGTATGTCAGGCATAGATTGCCTCAAGTAGGCGGTATGCAACTGAGTAGAGCTGGAGTTTTTTAACCGAGCAGCATATGGCATCTGTTTGAGACCCTTGATCCTCTTGGTGAGATACTTTTGGGGTCTTTCTAATTGCTGCAGGTGTTGGGTAAGGTACATCCCAAAGGGACATTGTATTCTATGATGGGCCTGATGAGGGATGAATAAAGGGGCATGATTACCTCTCTTGATCTAGATGTGAAACCCTTCGTGATGAGGTGGGCTATGTAGAAGGTCTTTCTAACCACTTTGGCAATGTGGTTTTCAAAGGAGAGATTGCTATCAACTTGGGTCCCCAGGTCCCTAATAACTTTCTCTGTACTTAATGGGTTTCCGCCTATGTGGTAATTTGTGGGCACATTGTTTTTGCCAAAGGGTATGACTATACATTTTTTGGCATTTAGCTTTAAACCACGGCACTGGCACCAGTTACCTGTCTCTGTGAGACCTTTTTGAAGGATGTTTGTGTCAGCTGGGGAGTTGATTATGGCACCCAGTTTGCAGTCGTCTGCGAACTTGGTGAGCCATAGTCCTCCCACGTTTGCCTGTACCTCGGAAAAGTATATACCGAACAAGAGTGGTCCCAGGACAGAACCCTGTGGGACACCACTTGTGACCGGTTTCGAGTCTGACATGGCTCCAGCAACTCTAACTCTGTGGGTTCTGTCTTTGAGCCAGTTTGCGACCCATCTTGTGACATAGGGGTTTATATTTAAGCTGGATAGCTTATCTATGATGCCCGAGTGGGGTATAGTGTCAAATGCCTTTGCAAGGTCCAGATAGGCTGTGTGGACTACCTTCCCTTCATCTATGGCTTTGGTGACTGTTTCGAAGAAGTCAACCAGGTTCAAAAGGCAGGATCTGCCCTTGACAAAGCCGAACTGGGTAGGATCTAGTGTCTGTAGGTCCCCAATGTCTTTGTTTATGAGCTCCATGATGATCCTCTCCATAGCCTTGCAGACTAAGCTAGTCAGGCTTATGAGGCGATAGTTTCCAGGGTCCGTAGAGGCTCCACCTTTGTGGAGTGGGACCACTGTTGCTGTACACCATTCTGTGGGCACATATCCTGTAGTGAGGCTGAGATTGTATAGCTGTTTTATTTGAGGGATTAGTTCCTCTTGGGAGTTCATGTAGGACGCAACCTGGGATGCCATCTGGTCCCATGGAAGCAGTGTTTTTTGCTTTGGCGAGGGCAGCCTTCACCTGAGCATCAGAGATGTTTGGGAGGCAGCCCTCTGCTGGGATAGATACTTGCTGTTTTGGGGGGGGGGGGGGGGTGGAGAAGTTTGCACTGAACCTGTCTGCCAGGATATTGGCGATGTCTGTGGGTTCAGTGTATTTTTTGTCGTTTAGAATCAACTCAGAACAAGTCTGGGAGTTGCATCCCAGGTTTCTAACATAACTGAAAAAAGCCTTATGATTGTCTTTGGTGTTCTGTGCATTTTTTCTCTCAAAGCTGGCCTTGGAGGATTTTATGAGGGATCGTAATTTTTTGCTAGTACTGATCAGAGATGCCTTCCCTATTAGGGATTTTGCTCTATCATGTAGTAGCTTCCTCCTTCTGTTGTACAGTTTATTTATGGCAGGGGTCCACCAGACTGGACGCCTGCCTTTGGATGATTGGGTCTTGGTTTTATTTGGGATAGCATGATCCATGCATTCCTGGAGATGTCCACAGAATGCATTTATATAGGATTCTGCAGTTTGGGACGTAGTTTCCATTGGCCCTGGGGCCTTGAAGGATTCCACTTCGGTTTTGAGAAGTGAGAAGTTCGCTTTTGAGAAGTTTTTCACTGTGGTTTTCTGGGCTGGGGGTGGGGTCGGGATGTGGACATCCAGTGAAATTAATTTATGGTCTGATCTTACCAATGAGGGATATACTTCTGGTGTGGAGCATAGTGTCCCCATGTTGGTAATGATCAGGTCTAGTATGTTGTCCCCTCTTGTGGGAGTGGTGACTAGTTGTTCCATAGCATTTGAGTTTATAATTTCCAGGAACCTTTGGGCTAAGGTGCTGGGGCTTGAGTAGTGCTCCCAGTCAATGTTTGGGTAGTTGAAGTCGCCCAATATAATGGTGTTCGGAGAGATCTTCATGTTCTCCAATGTTTTCAGGAAAGCCGAGTGGGATTCCTGACTTTGAGAGGGTGGTCTGTAGGATGCTATAAACTGAAAAGCAGTCTTGCCCACTGTTAGTTGCACATGGATGGTCTCCGATACCCGTGCAATGCCACTAACCTGGAGGTGTGGATATCCTTGATAAATATGGAAACTCCCCTCCTTTTGTGGTTCAGTCCGGGTTTTGGGGCGAAAAGCATGATATGAGGTATAGCCTGGTAGTGCTGGGGTGCTCTCTGGAGCCTTGAACCAGGTTTCTGTCACTGCACAGATATCGATGTTCTCCATACTGAGGAGAGCTTGAGTGCGTGCATCTTGAGGTTAAGACTTCTGGCGTTTAGCAGCATTACCCTTAGTTTCTTGTTCCTTGTGCTGTCTATGGGGGTGGGTTTGACTTTTGAGCCTTGCCTAAAAAGGCACTATGGGGTGGCAAGAGCCTTTGCCAATATCCGAAAGCCCAGTGGTGACAGGTGCAAGCCGTCCCTAGCGAAGCAACGTGGCTTGTCGAGCATGTCATCCCAGGCTGACAGACACTGGATCCCCTTTGAATGACACCAACATTTTAGCCAGTTGTTAAAATCGATCATTTTGTCTTTGTACTGTGGCATCATTCTAGGTGAGGGTAAGATGCTGCTCAAGGTCAGGGTCATACCAGCCTGGGCTACATGATCAGAGAGCTCCTCTATGTCTCTTTTCATGTAGTCCAGGGAGGTACGTCTCAGGTCATTCACACCAGCATGTACAATGACTGAGTCATATTTGTATTTGCTTTGGGGTGACTTGAGTGCTTGCGTTATGTGGCAGATCCTAGCACCCGACAGGCAGCTCACCGTGACCTTCTCTTTATTCAGCCTGGTGAGCAGGATGTCAGTGTGTCTGACAATAAAGTCACCTATTACAAGAGTATCAGGTGTGTTATTCAGCCTTAAGGGCTGTGGCTGCTTGGCACACTGACTTTGTGGGCTATGTGTTGTGCGTGTTTTGTTTTGAGGTAGCGTTTGCTTGGATGTCTGCTTTGGAGGTCTCTGCTGCTTAGGTAGATTTATATTTAGAGCCTCCGAGTATGTTTTTGTGTATTTATGTGTTTGGTTCGCTGATGTGGTGGGACTATGTGATACTGGAATTGTGTTGTGTGAGGTTACCTTCTCCTCCTGACTGGTTACACCAGTTTTGAGATGAGAGAGCTCAGCCTCCAGTTTGGCTAAATAGTTGCTTCTCTCACATATATTTGAACCTGTTTGGAGGAGGAGAGGGTTGTCCGTGTACATGAGACAATTGTAACATTGCCTCAAAATTCCCAGATTCACCAGCTGGACTGGAGAGGAAACCATTGACTGACCTTTGGACATGCTAGAGTGATATAGGGAAACTGAATTTAAGATGGACCAATAGAGGACAGGGTAATCGTAGAGAGTATAAGAGTAAGTAGTGCTTATGGTTTAATAGTGCTAACTTGTAGGATTACTTAACTGGACCAGTGAAGGGCATTAGAATGAGAATATGGTGTTTAAATTGAGAGATAGAGCAGTTCTAAGGGAAAAAGTGAAGAGCAGACTTTGTGGAGCCAGGAATAGCTTAAACCCAATTAGAGCTGCCGCTGTTGCGCTATGCACAAAAGCAGCAAAAGAGGGTTTTAAGAGAGGAAGATGAAGGAGTTTTGGAATTGACCAAAAATGGCCAAAAAAACTACAGTTTCAAGTCAGTAACCACTCCCACAGGGGCAGGCAGGCTGCTCAATGTTTTTCACTGCCACTGATCAACAGAGAGACTTCCCTTTAACCCAAGCAAAAAATGGCCTCACGGAAACTTACAAACAGTTCAAGAACAGCAAGCCTGTAACAGAACTTTTTTAAATCTCAGAAAAGTGGGAAAAAAGCAAGATTTTTTTGTTTTTTTCAGAGATAGCAGAGGTTCACAAGTATCAACAAGTTATAACAATGCAGTAAATTACCCCACACAAGAGTGCTAGGCCAAAGACAGATAAAATGCAAGTTTTGAGAAAAAACGATTTTAAAAATAAGTGCAAACAGGAAATTCAGTAAACAGCTCTAGGTTGTGCTCTAAATACAGTTACTAATGCAGAAATCAAGTTTAACAAGCCAGAAAATGCTCAAAATAGACGGCTATGCAGAAAAACTTAGCAAATAAACAGGAAAAATACTTAAAATCTCAAAAGTGACTCCTTTCTTCTCTCAGCGTTTTCTCCTCTTGGTGGGTGCTTCACCAACAGCCAACAAGCCTGAAAAGACGCCAAAACCACGAGGCAACCAGGTTTTAAGAGAGGAAGATGAAGGAGTTTTGGAACTGACCCAAAATGGCCAGTAAAACTACAGTTTCAAGTCAGTAACCACTCCCACAGGGGCAGGCAGGCTGCTCAATGTTTTTCACTGCCACTGATCACCAGAGAGACTTCCCTTTAGCCCAAGCAAAAAATGGCCTCACAGAAACTTACAAACAGTTCAAGAACAGCAAGCCTGTAACTGAACTTTTTTAAATCTCTGAAAAGTGGGGAAAAAAGCAAGATATATATATATATATATATATACGGGTTCTGCAAAAGGCTGTGTGTGTTTATGATTGACTAAGGGGCTGATCAATAGCTGTTAGAGACTGCACAATTTCTGAGGTTAGGAAACATACCGTTACCCTCCGTTTATGTAATCTCAGAATTAGTAAATATAATTAGCAGGGGGTGGGGGTTCAGCTCCCCGCATGGGGGTGCAAAAGGGCTAGCTCCCTCAAAAAATGACATTTTATCCATATTTTTTTTTATTTTTAAATTTGCATGCTGTGAGACTGTTTATTGGTGCATGCACAGTGATGTGTTGATGTTGGCATTTTCGATGTTTTTGCATCGATGTTTTGCATGCTGACATTGGCAATATTCAATCTGTAGTACCACATTCAGATATAGATATCAATATATACCATATAAATAGAGAGAGAGAGAGCAAGCAAATTATGGGGAATTCTTTCCTGCTATAGACCAGGACTTCTACTTTCTTAGATCTTAGACATCTTTAAGAAAGAATTGGATAGTTGGGTGAGTTTCCTTTTGAAAATAGGTTATCCAGCAGCACCCTCCCCCACAGTGGCCTATTTTTAAGGCTTTGACTTGCCATAATCACCACACTGAACTCTGAACATTGAAGATGGGGGTGGTGGGTACCTGTGACAGTGACAACTATCAGCAGGTTTTCTGGGATATCAGTGGGTGAAGAAACAGTTGGAATAAAAATGTGGCTTTCTGGACAGTGTGCTTGCACAGTGTTCTTTATTTAATTTGTTTGTTCTGAAGCAGATCCATACAAAGCTAGTGTGTGTGTGTGTGTGTGTGTGTGTGTGTGTATACATATATATATATATATATATATATATATATATATATATATACACATACACATACACACACATATATGGCTCTACTTCAGAACACTGACATTTCACTTACCCAATTCTCACTTCCCTGACACGAAAGGACCGACAACAGCAACATGAAACACTGACTTTTTATGCAAGGTAAGTAACCACTTGGCTATCCCAAATAAAACAAATCAAAACTAAACCCACCGATGTGGATTGCTTCATCCCCCCCACACCCCCCCAACTAAATATACCAAATCTGAGATCGCACTACTGCGAGGTTAAGGGGCAAAGTTCAACAGGATGGCCAAGTAGTTACTTACCTCGAGTGAAGAGTCTATGTTTCAGATGTCAGTCCTTTCATATGGGAAATTTCAGTGTCGGGTAAGTGAAACTTCAGTCTACTGAAGTAGACCCATACATAATCTATCTTTATATGGGTGTACTTCAAAAGACAGAAAAACCAAAAGATTGAATCCCAAAAGACTGAAAATTCAAATTACTGAATGATGGAATTTGCCCCTTCTCCACTGTTGTGCAACCTTGGAGTCAGTATATATAGTGAGCAGGGTGTGTTGGGGGGAGGGGTGCAAGAGGGATTGCCTCTGCATTAAAAATGTGTTCAGTATTTTGAATTTTCAGTCTTTTGATTTTTTAGTCTTCTGAAAGAGAACCCATATAAAGATAATACGTGTGTGTGTGTGTGTGTGTGTGTGTGTGTGTGTGTGTGTGTGTGTGTGTGTGTGTGTGTGTGTGTGTGTGTGTGTGTGTGTGTGTAAGAAACAGAGAAAGCAAGATTAGAAAAAATATATATACATATATCGGGTTCCACTTGAAACCGTCGAATTACCACATAGTCGAACCTGAAATCATCTAGACCAGACCATCGCAAACTGACATCAACGAAAACTGAATTCATTGAGTTGCATAATATCGAAAACAAGTGCCCCCACAAGTTAAACTGTGAACATTCCTACAGACAACATTGCTATTATCAAAACATTAAATTATGGAGTGGCGATAACACACAATTCCCTGTAAACGTCCCCTTCAGTGACAAACATAATAGACACCATCACATACGAGAAGTAACCTCCGTCCTCTTCATTATATAACCATCTTCACCCATAGTTGCAATCTTGCCACCATAACAATTCCACACAGTAAGTGTATTCCAACAAATGCAATACAACTTAAAGTAGCATATGACAATGCAGACAACAGCAGCACATCAAAATAATATAACGAGTCCTACACCACAACACACATTCTGTACAAGTATGTGAGATCAAAGCTTGAGTAGCCCAGCAATAGCCTCCAAGTAGCTCAGACTATCATAAGAATCTCTACTGCCTAATACTGTTTGCAACAGCTTTTCGCGTACAATAAGCTTACGTATTTTAGGTGATGGCAGGCACCCTGCTGCCATACGAACATGTAATTCCTCAATTCTGTTTTGTTCCCTAACCAAAGTACTGACAAATCAGTAGCGCAAGCTCCCAACATACACTTCAAACGGTGATACCATCCTTCTATACTGTTTTGTGTACGGGGTAAGCATTCCAGGTTAAGCTGAGAAATATTCCAGAATTCCTTGGGAAAGAATGGTGGAAAACAAACAAATGCTATAGTTCTAGTTGCAAACTTTCTGGGTTTACCCAACAAATACCAATCTGTAAAGTATTTTAATAATGGTTGTCCTCTTCAGGGAATGACTGCTTTAACAAACTAAAAGCAGGAATTACATAGTCTTCTGGTAAAAATGACAACGTGATGAGACACTTTGCAAACATCTGGAAACGATGGCATTTGTTATATAATGCAGCTAACCCAAGACTGCAATTTTCGCCATATGTTTTGGCTAAAATGAAATAAACATTCCTTCGGTACAATACCATTCAAATTCATCCATAGACTTTTTATAGCGACTATTTCAAAGTCGCACAAAACGTACTTCACAATGTTTTCTTCAGCCATCAAAGATAAACTACAATGCCACATAATATTATAACTTCTAAGCGACTTTCTGGTCATGAGTGTACACAACGGCATTGTTCTTAACAGCCGAAGAACACAAAACCATGCAAACTGTACAACTGCAGACAAATAATCCCTTTAAAGAAGAAAGTACCATCCCATTAACCAAATTGTACACTTGCTCAAATCACATAGATTTTTTACTGTAGTAATCACTAACACAGTCAAGTCAGTAGATTTGTCTACAAACCTATTACTAATGAACCTTCTTTCAACTGATATTGTGAAATATCAATATTTTCAAGTGTTACTGTACCACTAATTGAACCTCGACTCTGCATTCTACGTAATCTACCAACTTGTTGTAGCAAAGCTTTTCAGCTTGGTAGATTAGGAACTGTGTCTAAACTGCTTGTAGACATAACATCATCTACTATTAAACATGGTGTATCTCACGACATAACAACCTTTTGCTTCAACTGAGTACACATCTGATATCGCTGTACCTCAGATAGATCTCCACTATGACTGTGAGCAGCAGTTTTACATAACTTTTCACCATTGGATATTGAAATCGTTATACAGTGTCCCTTACATTTAGTGATATACTTTTGTTTACAACACCAGTATCTCTTTATATCCACAGCACGCTCTAAGTTATAAACATATCCATCGATAATAAGGACATCCTTACCACGTTGGGATTTTGCAACCGTGTACAAAGTACCTATTATTCCAAGGCGAAATGTTGTGTTCTCCGCCATGTTGGTTAGCTAAGATCTGTTTCTTAAAGTGACAAAACCCTTTAAATATATAGTTATAGCGGGAATTACAAAACTAGCGGGGCATCCAACACTAAACACACTTCTGTACACTATACATTCGATGTTATGCAACTCAATGAATTCAGTTTTCATTGATTTAACAGTACGACGGTCTGGTCTCAATGATTTCAGGTTCGACGATGTGGTAATTCGACGGTTTCAAGCGAAACCAGATATCGATATAGATATAAGACATATATATATATATATATATATATATATATATATATATATATATATATATATATATATATATATATATATATATATATATATATATATATATATATATATATATAGGTTCATAAGTAGGTACTAGGCTATCTGCCCAAGGCATTTATAAGCCTAGCCGGAATGTGTTGGCTTTCGCAGCCACCTTAGATTAGTTCCCTGTGCCTTTGTCCATTGAAGTGATTCCTGGTGTAAACTTTCTGTTTCCCATCCACTCGTCAAGGTTTCTCTTGAAGAGGGTTAGCAAGGAGCTCTGCCTAATGTAGATTGGAATCTTATTCCAGAGCATGGGGAGTCTCTGGGGCAGGAATCTATCCCTCCAACATGTCCTATTTATTGTTGTGGTGAGGTTTAGATCCCTGGAGCATGTGGCTTGAGGGGATATGGTTTTCTTTAGGTGGAGCAAGTCCATCAATTCTGGGTTGGACATGGCCTTGAATGTCAGGCAGAGATCACCTTTGAGTAGGTGGTATGCAACCGAGTACAGCTGGAGTTTCTTCAGTCCAGCTGCATAGGGCATCTGTTTAAGGTCAGTGATCCTCTTGGTGAGGTACTTTTGTGGTCTTTCCAGTTGTTGCAAGTGTCTTCTAAGGTACATCCCAAATAGGGCTTTGCACTCTATGATGGGTCTGATGAGTGATGCGTAGAGGGGCCCAATGACAATGACCTCTTTTGATCTGGATGCAAACCCTTTTGTGATTAGGTGGGCTACATAAAAGGATTTTCTAACTACTTTGGCAATGTGATTAACAAAGGAGAGGTTACTATCTACTTGGGTCACCAGATCCCTTATTACATCTTCCGTATTTATGGGGCTACCACCTATGTGGTAGTTTGTGGGTACTTTTTTTTCCAAAGGGGATGACTATACACTTATTGGCATTTATCTTGAGGCCATGGTTTTGACACCAGTTATCTGTCTCAGTGAGACCCTTTTGGAGGATGTCTGTGTCAGCTGGAGAGTCAATTATAGCCCCTAGTTTGCAGTCGTCTGTGAACTTGGTCAGCCATAGTCCTCCTGTGTTTGCCTGCACCTCTGAGAAGTATATGCCGAACACCAGGGGTCCTAGGATGGAGCCCTGGGGAACGCCACTTGTAACCGGTTTAGAGTCAGACCTAGCTCCCGCAACTCTTACCATGTGGGTTCTGTCTGTGAGCCAATTGGCAACCCATCTCGTGACATAGGGGTTTATGTTCAGGCTGGTGAGCTTGTCTATAATACCTGAGTGGAGAATGGTGTCGAAGGCCTTTGTGAAGTCTAGCAAGGCTGTGTGGACCACCTTTCCCTCGTCTATAGCCTTGGTAACTGACTCAAAGAAGTCCACCAGGTTTAGGAGGCATGATCTGCCTTTAAAGCCGAACTGGGTAGGGTCCAGTGTTTGGAGGTTCCCAATGTCTCTGTTAATGAGATCCATGATGATGCACTCCATAGCTTTGCAGACCAAGCTAGTCAGGCTTATAATGCGATAGTTCCCAGGGTCCATTGTGGCTCCACCTTTGTGGAGTGGAATAACCATTGTCGTGCACCACTCTGTGGGCATGTAGCCTGTGGAGAGGCTGAGTTTAAACAGTGTGTTTAGATGAGGAGTTAGTTCATCTTTGAGTTTGTGTAGGACGCGGCCTGGGACAGCGTTTGGTCTCACTGATGCTGTGTTTTTGGCTTTGGAGAGGGCTGTTTTAACTGGAGTGTCTGTGATTTCAGGGGCACTACATTCTTCTGGTATAGTTGTCCAAGGCAATCTTTCTTTCGAAGCTAGCCTTGGATGATTTTATGTGGGAATGTAGTTTCTTGCTGATACTGATCAGGGATGTCTTCCCTTCTTGGGATTTTACTCTTTTCTGTACTACTTTCCTCCTTCTATTGAATAGCTTGTTTAAGGCAGGGGTCCATCAGACTGGTTTCCTTTTCTTGTAGGAGTGAGTCTTGGTTTTGTCTGGGATAGCACGATCCATGTATTCTTGTAGGTGCCCGTAGAGTGCATTAGTAAAGGATTTTGCAGCAGGGACAGCATTATCCTTTAACATGGGGGCTTTGAAACTTCCCGCCTTGGTCTTAAGTATCGTGAAGTTTGCTTTTGAAAAGTTTTTCACAGTGGTTTCTTTGACCGGGGGTGGTGGCGGAATGTGGATATCCATCTTTGACTAGGGGTGGTGGTGGTGGAATGTGGATATCCAGAGTGATTAGTTTATGGTCAGATCTAACCAGTGAGGGGTTGACCTCCGGTGTGGAACACCGGTCGCCCATATTGGTGATGACCAGGTCCAATATGTTGTCACCTCTGGTGGGGGTGTTGACCAGTTGATCCAGGGCATTTGAGTTTATAAATTCTAGGAAATGTTGGGCAAGGGAGTTTGTACTCGAGTAGTTCTCCCAGTTAATGTTTGGGTAATTGAAATCACCCAATATGAGGGTGTTTGGTGGGACCTTTATGTTTCCCAGTGTTTCCAGGAATGCGAGACATAGGTTGGTACAAGGCTATTGGCCCTAGGGCCTATACAAGCCTAGCCATAATTCCCTGGCTATTTCTTCACACACTATTTACTTCCCTGGACCCTTGTCTAGCAGGGTGACTGATGTGATCCCTGGGGTGAATTTATTTTCTCCCATCCAGTCATCAAGGTTCCTTTTGAAGAGGGTCAAAGAGGTGCTCTGCTTGACATGTATGGGCAGTCTATTCCAGAGTCTGGCGAGTCTCTGGGTCAGGAACCTATCCCTCCAGCATGTTTTGTTTATTGTGATGACAAGGTTTAGATTTCTTTAAGTGTAGAATGTCCAACAGCTCTGGGTTTGACATGGCCTTGTATGTTAAGCAGAGATCGCCTCGGAGCAGACGATATATGACAGGGTATAGCTGGAGTTTTTTAAGGCGGTCAGCATAGGGCATCTGCTTTAGGCCTGTGATTTCTTTAGTGAGGTATTTCTGCGGCCTTTCCAGTTGTTGCAGATGTCTTGAGAGGTACATACCAAATGGGGCATTGTATTCTATAATCGATCTAATAAGGGATGAGTACAGTGGGACAATGACCTCCTTTTTTTCTGGATGAAAAGCCCTTAGTGATGAGGTGTGCCACATAGAAGGATTTCCTGACTGTTGTGGCAATGTGTTTATTGAACGTGATACCACTGTCCACCTGTGTCCCTAAAGTCTCTTATCACACTTTCAGTGTTTAGTGTACTGCCACTTATGTGGTAATTCACGGGTACATGTTTTTTCCCAAAGGGGATAACTATACATTTCTTGGCATTGAGCTTGAGCCCATGGCTCTGGCACTAAGCATCTGTTTCTGTAAGGCCCTTTTGTAGAGTATCCACATAATTTGGGGATTCAATAACGGCTCCCAGTTTGCAGTCATCTGCGAACTTTGTTAGCCAGAGTCACTTAGTGTTGGCTTGTACTTCAGAGAAGCAGATGCCAAACAAGAGCAGTCCCAGGACTGAACCCTGAGGTACTCCACTTGTCACTTATCTGGAACTGGATTTGGAGTCAGCCTACTTTTACAGTGTGGGTTCTGTCAGTAAGCCAGTTGACAACCCATCAAGTGACACAGGGATTAATGCCCACATGGTGGGTGATCTGTAGCAAGCTATGATTTGAATAGCAGTTTTGCTCATTGTTAGTTGCACGTGGATGATCTCTGTGAAGCATCGTGCTGTGCCACTAACCTGGAGGTGTGGGTATCCTTGATGAATATGGATACTCCCCCACCTTTTGTATTTCGGTCCAGGTTTTGAGGCCGAAATGTATGGTATGAGTTGTAGCCTGGTAGTGCTGGGGTGCTCTCTGGAGCTTTAAACCAGGTTTCTGTTACTGTACATATATCAATTTTCTCCATACTGAGGAATGCCTCGAGTGCGTGCATTTTGAAGTTTAGACTTCTGGCACTGAGTAGCATTACCCTCAGTTTTTTGTTACTTGTGCTATTTACGGTGGTGCGTTTGTCTTTTGAGCCTTGCCTAAAAAGGCACTATGGGGGTGGCAAGAGCCTTGGCCAGTATTTGAAAGCCTAAGGGTGACAGGTGCAAGCCATCTCTAGTGAAGCAGCGTGGCTTGTCGAGCATGTCATCCCAGGCTGACAGACACTGGATCCCCTTTGAATGACACCAGAAGCTTAGCCAATTGTTGAAATTGATAAGTTTTTCTCTATACCATGGTATCATTCTTGGTGAGAGCAGGATCTAATCAGGGTCATACCGGCCTGGGCTACATGATGACAGAGCTCCTCCATGTCTCTTTTCATGTAGTCCAGGGAGGTGCAGCTCAGGTCATTCACACCAACATGGACAAAGACAGAATCATATTTGTACTTGTTCTGGAGTGCATGTTTTATGTGGCAGATCCTGGCTCCCAACAGGCAGCTAACAGTAACCTTCTCCTTGTTCATCCTAGTGAGTGGGACGTCAGTGTGCCTGACTATAGAGTCACCTATTACTAGTGTGTTGGGTATTTTACTTTGCCTTAAGGGCTGTGATTGCGTGGCACACTGGTTTTGTGAAGTATGTGTTTCATGGTTTGTGTTGGAGGGGTGGAGGTTGCTTGGATGTCTGCTTTGGAGGTCTCTGTTGCTTTTGCAGATTTTTATTTAGAGCCGCCAAGTATGTTTTTGTGTATTTATGTGTGTTTTTTTGCCAGTGCTGGTTTCATAGGTCTATGTGAGACTGGTGGTGTGATGCAAGTAACTCCCTTCTTCTCTTGACTGACTGGTCCAGTCTTGGGCTGAGAGGGCTTAGCCTCCAGTTTGGCTGTATAATGGCATCTCTCGCATGTATTAGTGTTTGGTGGAAGGAGGAGAGGGTTGTCTGTGTACAAGAGGCAGTTGTAACATTGCCTCAAAATGCCCAGATTCACCAGTTGGACAGGAAAGTACACCTGAAACTGCCCTTTGGACATGCCTGGATAGGTACAGTGAACTGTTTTACTGATGGGCTGGTAAGGTCGAATAGAGAGCCTTGTTCTTCTCTACAGTATAGGGGGGTCTAGTGCTAAGGTTTATTAGTGCTTACTATGAGTTTTGAGCAAGTGCCGGGATGAGAAGGGAATGGTTTGACTGCTTAAGTTGAAAATTTGTCTAGTTCCAAGGGAAAAATTGAAGAGTAGACTTTGTGCAACCAGGAATAGTCATACCCTAGCTAACCGGTGCGCAAAACCACACAAATGCGGGTTTTATAGCAGGGAAATGAAAGCGATAGAAATTAGCCCAAAATGGCCAATAAACTACTAATTTCTGGGCTGAAACCACTCATCCAGGGACAGATGGGCTGCTCAAAGCTCCCCCTCTCACAGTGAACAGAGAAACTTCCTTCTATCCAAGTAAGGTATGGGCAAGCACAGAAACTTGTAACAGCCCTGAATTCAGCACTAACCTGAAAACTGGACTATACTAGCTTAGAATAGTGGGAAAACAAGTATACTTTTTTTGTTTTTTTTCAGAAAATAAAGCAAATACAATCAAACACTTTAAATGCACAGAAATGGCTATCACAATTGAGTGTGCAGCCTACAACAGTTAAAAAGGTAATTTAAACACAAAAACGACTTTGGTAAAGTGCAGGCAGTAAAATAAGTACAATATGTAGCTGAAACAAGCTTTTTAAACCACAGAAACCCTAGAAAATCTGCATTTTAGGCGGAATTAGCTAAAGGCGGCAAGAAAATGCAGAAAAATGATACTTAATCATGTTCTTTCATACCACACACACACACACACACACACACACACACACACGCTCACACCTTTGGCCAATTTAGAGTATCCAGTCAACCTACTGCATGTCTTTGGAATGTGGGAGGAAACCAGAACACCTGGAGGAAACCTATGTGAACACAGGGAGGGCATGCATCCTCCTCACAGTACACATCCCAGCAGAGAATCGAACTGGAGAACCTCTTGCTCTGAGGCAATGATACTATCCAGTGCGTCAGAGTCACTTTGACCCCATGTACAAAATGGGAAAAAAAAGGTTGATCTCTATAACATAATTGCTCACATACAAATGTATACATAGACTGCAGATGTGGTTATAGATATATAATTGTATACATCTGTTAATAGACTAGACTTTATGAACTCACTTGCTGATATGTAAAATAATTACTGTAACTAATTTTTCAATGCTACAAATACATTTTAATGAAAATGTAGTTTCATTACACGTCAGTCTAAAAACTAAGCTATGCACTTTTAAACTGTGCTCTTTCTCCTATATTGTAAGGCGTGCCTCTAAATTAGATGCCAACTAACCAGAAACAAGAAAATACAGTGTTGCAAGCACAGGTTGGCAAGTTTTCATTAAATGCACTAAAAGACCTGTTTGCTTCCTATTACATCGCGAAGAAATCACAGCAAACATTTACACAGCAAAAACAGTACCAGTATTTATCTCCTGTGTTCTGCCACATTGCAGAAACATATAATTTTACTAGCTGTATGCTCGCTTTTTAAACAACCTACAAATATGGTTATAAATGGTGTACACACTTCATGGACTACAGTAGCTGTGCCACAACTATAGTCTTCACCAGTGTTATTAGAAAGCATGACCCAACAGGATGCGACTAAACCTTAAAATCTTAAACTATCAGCAACACAGCAACATTCATGGGCTTCATAACTAAAACATGTAGAGCACACTACTTACATTTACTCAGTGTGTACTTAGCATGACTTTAGCAGGCAAAGAATTGGCATGGCAGATAAGTTCAGTCTGACATATATCAAGTGTGAAAGAACAGTGGCAATGCTACCACCAAATCTGAACAACTTGTGGGAACACAGCCACTAGATGCAGCACCAATGCTATTACCCTGTCTGTTTCAATGACTAATCCACAAAATAAAACCTTGGCACCTAAACCATAGAGGGAATATGTGTTATTGTCCTGGATACGAGTCTCTAACCTCCACATCCAAATTAGACTGCACACAGTTCATTTACAGAACCACACCACTCTCTCTGTGAGCCTAACTCCCACAACTTTCTTCCTGGTCCTGATAGCACTGCCACCACCCTGATGAAAGTAAGGGAAGTACAGTTGTGTACACATACCATAACTGTAGATGTTCAAGTGTATTCACTGTTGCAGTCTTCACTTGTGGGTTATCCCTGCTGGGTAGCCCTCGGCCAGCCTGATTACCAGAGTAAAGGATTTCCCTTCTGCGTTAGCTGTTCTGAGACTGTGGCTGACGTCAGGTCTATAAAGGGTGACAGTTGACGCCATTACATCAGTTTTTCTTGCCCCCCAATAGTCGGGATCCCCTAAGAGAATATAGAAAAATTGGAAAAGGTGGGAGGGAAACAGGACTGCAACAGTGAATACACTCGAACATCTACATTTATGGTAAGTGTACACAACTGTACTATGTTCTTCATGTTTCACTGTTGCAGTCATCACTTGAGAAAATTCCCAAAGCTGCAGAAGTGGGTGGAGGCAGGCTATATAGGCTATGGGGATGCTAGCATGCCCTGCAGGACTGCAGATGCAAATCTTGCCCTGGTTTTGGAGAATGTAGCCAGATGGTAGTGCTTAGTGAAAGTGTGGATAGATGCCCAGGTAGCAGCCTCCGGAATATCCTTTGTAGGAACCTCTTGCACAAAGGCCATGGAAGTAGAGCCTGCTCTAGTGGAATGAGATCTGATGGATTTAGGAGGACTCTTTCCATGGAAGGCATAGCAGAAATGTATGCAATGAGAGATCCATTTGGAAATGGTCTGCTTTGTAATGGGTTTCCCTTCTGCCCCACAGGCGAATGAAACCAGTAGCTGGTCAGTTTTTCTGACTGATTTGGTTCTGTCAAGGTAAAATCTCAGTTGTCTGTGTAAATCCAGGGTATGCAGAATTCTTTTTCCTTTATTGATAGGTTTTGGAAAGAAAGCAGGTAGGTGAACGGTCTGGTTGAGGGTTACATCAGAAACCACCTTAGGCATAAAGGAGGGGTTGGTCCTCAGAGAGACCCTGTCTACATGGAAAATGATGAAGAGCTCAGTGGCCATGAGTGCCTGGAGCTCAGATACCCTCCTGGCAGAAGCGATGGCTAGCAAGAAAGCAGTTTTCCAAGAGGGGTACTTGAGATCTGCTGAGGATACTGGTTCAAAAGGGGGTAGAATCAACTTTTCCAAAACAAAGATTAGGTCCCAAGCTGGTGCAGGTAGCCTTCTAGGTGGTCTGATGTGAGCCACACCTCTGAGGAACCGTTTTAAGAGGTTCTGACAGAACAAGGGCTGCTCCGCCTTGACATAGGCTGAGATAGCAGAAGCATGAGTCTTGACAGAGTAGTAAGACAACCCCTTTTCTAGAAGCTCTGCCAGGTAGTCCAGAACCAGTGGTAAAGAGGTATTGGTGCTGTATCTGCCTCTGCTGCTGCACCAGCAGGTGAACCTTTTCCATTTTGCAGAATAAGATTTTCTGGTGTTGGGCCTACGGGCCTCCTTAATAATGTCCAATACTTGTTTGCTGAGGGCTGAAGTGTTATCCACCTTTGAGGAATCAACTATGTGGTTAACTTGAGTGTGGTCAGGCCTGGGTGCAGTAGCCTCCCTCTCTGTTGTGTGAGAAGGTCTGTGGTGGGAGGTGGGGGGATGGGTGGGTGCATTCTCAGACTGAGGAGTATAGGTACCAGTGCTGCCTCGACCAGTCTGGAGCAATTAGGATAGCCCTTGGACCTTCCTCTCTGATCTTGAGTAGCACCCTTAGTATCAGAGGTAGTGGGGGAAAAGCATACACAAAAACAGGCTGCCCCAGTGGAAGGAGAGGGAGTCCACCCTCCAAGCTTCTGGGTGAAACTCTCTCAAACAGAATTTGGTCAGCTAGTGGTTCTGGTAGCTTGCAAAAAGGTCTATGTCTGGTTTCTTCCAGATTTGACTAATAGTTAGGAAGATCTCCCTGTGCAACTGCCACTCATGGATCTAGGAGTTGTCTGCTTAATTGGTCTGTCAGGGTGTTTTATTCCCCTAGAAGGTATTGTACTATCAGATGCAGTCCCAGGTTTGAGGCGGACTGCCAGATTTTCATAGCTAAGCAACACAGGGGGTAAGAATGGGTGGCCCCTTGCTTGTTGATGTACCACATGATAGTAGTGTTATTTGTCTTGATTAAAAAGGACTCCTGGTGACAGTAGTGTTATCTGTCTTGATTAAAAAGGACTCCTGGTGACAGATGTTCTTGAAAGGTTAGGATTACTCTGTGTACTGCTAACATTTATTTTGGGTTGATATGGAGACCCTGAACCTCCTGTTCACAAAAGGCCCGAGTTCGCAGTGTTCCTTTGTGAGCTCCCCAGGCAATGTCTGAGGTGTCTGTGGTTATGATTTGGTCATGTGGCTGAAGGACAAAGGGAAGGCCCTTGTTCAGAGTGCAAGCCTCGGCCCTCCATAGGAACTCCTTCCCTAGACAAGGAATCAGGGGGAATTGGTATTCCAGTGACTAAGTGTTGGCACCAGAGGTTCCCTAGATACCATTGCAATTTTCTCATGTGCAGCCTGGTGAGGGGTACCATCAGGATGCAGGAGGCCATGTATCTCAGGTCCTCCAGGATTTTTCTTGCAGTGAGATGGGTTTTGTGTGCCAGCTGGGTGAAGTAAGACTGTAGAAAGGCCTGCTTCTGTGGGGGGAGGAAGGCCATTTGTGCTGAGGTGTCTAGAAGGGTGCCCAAGAAGGATATCCTGAAGTATGGGCTGTATATGGGACTTCTCTAGGTTGATGGTGAATCCCAGTGAGGTTAGTAGGGTCTGCACAAAGGTTAGGTCCTGCAGGAGTTTCTGCCTGTATGAGGCAATCATCGAGATAGGGATAAATGTGTATGCCCTTCTGTCTGCAAAATGCAATGACTGGAGCCAAGTACTTGGTAAAGACTCTGGGAGCAGTGGATAAGCCAAAGGGCAGGGCAGAGCAGAGAACTGAAAGTGTTGGGACCCTGCTCTGAACCTTGGGTAACTCCTGCAGGATGGTCTGATAGGGACATGCAGGTAGGCATCCTTCAGATCTAGGGTCACTAGAAAGGCTTGTGGCAGGAGCATAGGTAGTAGTTTTGTAGAGTCAGCACCTTGAATTTTGGAACCAGGAGGGACAGATTCAGGGTGGAGAGGTCTAGGGATAGGGTGCCAGTTGCCCTCTTTTCTGGAAACCAGGAACAGTCTTGAATAAAATCCTTTTCCGGTCTGTTCCTTTGCTACCAGTTCTACAGTACCCTGGGCATAAAGCTTTCTAATCTGACAAATAGCTTCTGTCCTCTGATTTGCAGGGACATCTGGGCAACCAGACCTTTTTGGCCTTTCTTTGAAATTGAAGCTGTACCCACTGGTAATAATTTTCAGGACCCATAGATCTGAGGTGATGGCCTGCCAATTTTCTAGGAAGAGGGAAAGTCTTCCTTCTAGCCTGTTGGGTGACCTGAGGGGCAGAGGGGAGAGAGAGTCATTGAGAGTCCTTGGAGAAGGGAGTTGGTTTAGAACTCCCTTGCCTAGGAGCACAGTGGACCACTGCCTGGGTCTTTGTTGGGTATGGGACTGATGCCTAGCAGTTCTGTCCCTGCGTCCCTTTCTCTGGACTGGTTTAGTCTGAGAGGGAAAGGACCAGTGCTTAGTGGAGAGGTTTCTGCTGAACCTGGGACGTTGCACCTGTAAGAAGTCCTTGACAGTTTGCACGTACTTGGCTTTGTCCTCCATTTTATTAATGACCTCTTCCGCTTTAGGTCCAAACAACTGGTCTTTATCTAAAGTGGCATCTAGCAGTTTGGATTTTATTCTGGTCAGGCAAAGGCTTCTTCCTTAACCAGCAATGCCTTCTGATTACTGAGCCTGTGACTGCAGCCCTGGTAGAAGCTTCTAAGGCAATAAACTCACAATATAATGAGTGTTTGACTACCTGAGAGCTAGACTGTATGAAGTCTGTTAATTTTCTGGTTGTACTATCGTCAGGAATGGAAGATAACTTCTGTTTAATCAGTTCGAGGACATTTTGCTGGAATTTCAGCATATGGAATTGACAATTTAAGGCTCTTATAGCTAAAGTGGCTGAAGTGTGTACCTTTTTTCCCATCCTGTCTAAAGCTCTGCTATCTTTGTCAGCTGGGATGGGGTTTTTTGATGAGCTTGCCCTGGCTCCCTTAGGGCCCTGAGTAATGACTTCAGGGTCTGCAGTAGGGTTTTTGAAAGATATTTGTGGGTATCTTGCACCCTGTAATATCTGTCTGGTTTTCTGCATGCTGGGGAAAAATTTGAAGAAAGGGCAGATTCTAGAAAAACATCCTCCACTACATCCAGGATAGACAGAATGGCCAGAGGATTATGCTGCGGCAGGTCAAGGAACTCTCTCAGTCTCTTCTTAGACTCAGGGTAATCCTGGGCCTCCCACTGAAAGTGTTCTCTGAGGGAATTTAAGGTTTCCCCAAAAGAAGGGTCCTCAGGGGGGAGGCAGATGGAAAGGGATCATCAGCATCAGATTCCTCAAATGCTGCAAAGGGCTGGTCTTCCATGTCTGACTCCTCAAGGACATATTTTTCTGATTCCTCATCAGAGAGAGCCTCAGGGAAGGCATCCCTTTTCCTTTTGGCTGGGGTGGGAGGATGGGGCTGGCTTCCCCTAGTAAGAGTCATCAAGTCTTCTGCCATTCTGAGCAGTTGCTGGGACTCAGGAGCAGGCTGGCTAGGTCCTTGGAGAAGGAGCTTTTTGAGGGTAGTCTTAGGCTTGGGCCTGGATGGATCTGAAGTTTTGTATAAAGTGAGTTTAACCGGTGGCGTAGTTGGTCTGAGTCTTGCTTTGGTAGTCGGAGGAGTCTCAGAGGAAGCTGTTTCCAGCAAAGTGGCTCTGGACCCGACCGCATGACAATGAGGTGACATACCGGCAGAGGAAGGTGGATCCAGCAGCATACTGGACTCTGAACGGATCTCGGTAGAGGCCTGCGATGGGTCCTCCAGCTGGTGTCAGGGACTGCAAAGGCATCTCACTGAGTTCAGCTGTAGCACTGAGTTGAAAAATACCAGACTTTTGACCTGAGTCATCAGAGAGGGTAACTTTTAGAGGCCTATCTTTACCCTTGTTTTTTCTTTTTTCTAGGTAAATCAGTAGCTGGTTGAGAGAACTACACCATATCACATCAAAAACAAGACTCACTAAAATGCCTAACTACAATTTCAGCTCTTCTTCTTATGGTTCTACCATTAAACAAGGCACATAACCGACACCCAGGGATGTCATGGTCTGTGCCTAAACAAGTGACACAGAGAAAATGGAAGTCTCTGTATGGGATCTGCTTTCCACAACTGAGACAATTATCGACTTTCTCTGACATTGGTTAAAAGCAAGAAAATGTTCCCCAATGGGGTACTTGGTTTAGACTGTTTTCCTCATTCTGGCAATGGCCAACTGTCGCACTCACAAAATTGCCTCTGCTTCGGGCTCCACGGCAAGAAAGACTGATGTAATGGCGTCAGCTGTCACCCTTTATAGCCCTGATGAACTGACGTCAGCCACAGTCTCAGAACAGCCAACTCAGGAGGGAAATCCTTTACTCTAGTATTCAGACCAGCTGAGGGCTACCCAGCAGGGATAACCCACAAGTGATGACTGCAACAGTGAAACCTGAAAAACATCTTTCAGTTACCTACCTGCTCTTATTTTACCAGCTGATATCCGTTTCACTGGAAGGCTACTGAAGCAGTGTCAAAGATAAGGCCCTTACACTTTGTAATTCTTCAGTGTAAATAGTCCCTCTCTTCACAGCTAAGTAACATTGCAAAAATACACTTGTAGTCATGGCTGTTATTAGGTATAGGCGAACTAGGCAACCGCCTAGGGCACCACACAGGCTGGCCACGTAAAAGGCACAATTTTAATTCAGTTACTTTCTTATTATTTTAACTAAGTTGTTTTATTTCTTATTATGTGTTTGAAGGGCATGGAACCATGGTGAGGGGAGGGTGAAGCAATCAATGGATTAGCTGGGGGGGGGGGTCCGCCACAGGTGGGACTGCCACATTTATTTACTGTTTGATGGTCCCATAGCATCACGTCCCGTTATGCCTGTGCATGTATTCAGACGTCCTGCTTCACCTGCGTAATTTTAAAAAACACTGCCAAGAACTTACAATTGCTTGCTTTCAAGATGGAGCTTCTGGAATTGCTCAAGGTGCTGCCGAAATGGAAATAGAATTGCTGCTTCAAGTAAGGTGTGTTTGTGCTGCCGAGATATGGGCTAGTGTGTGTGTGTGTGTGTGTGTGTGTGTGTGTGTGTGTGTGTGTGTGTGTGTGTGTGTGTGTGTGTGTTTGTGCTGCCGAGATGTGGGCGTGTGTGTGTGTGTGTGTGTGTGTGTGTGTGTGTGTGTGTGTGTCTGTGTGTGTTTGTGCTGCCGAAATGTGGGCGTGTGTGTGTGTGTTTATGCTGCCGAGAAGATGTGGGTGTGTGTGTGTGTTTGTGCTGCCGAGAAGATGTGGGCGCATGTGTGTTGGTGTGTAAAATGCCCCAGTTAAGTATACCTGGTGGTTAATGTTACTCAGGCTCAAACTGTGTACCTTGCATATAAGAAACAAGAGCCTGACTTCTCTACCCATACCACCACTTGTGATGCAAGGAGTTGAGTCCATAGCTTTCAACTGTCCAGATTTTCACAATGTCTGGAATGTTTGGCTCATATTTTTGGTCTGGTTCCTCTTAAAATTTGTGGTTTTCTGGCAAACCAGTGATAACTGAATTCACTAAATACAGCCATTTGTTTCAGCCTTCCTGTCTTCCAGGAAATGCATGGTAACACAAAGCATTTTATTCCAGCAACTTTCTAAGATTATACAAGCAATGTTTAAAATGTGTCCCTGGTTTTGGGCCTTTGTCCCCCTCCCCAATAAATGTTGGCTTTTTCCAGATTTCTTGTCCTGCAAAGTTGACAGACATAGTTCAGTGTCAAGTGGATTTTACAAGAAGCTGAGTGCTTCAGGGGAAGAGAAGGTTAGTGCTGCTTATGCCAAATCTCTTTGCATTGCTAGTAGCACAACAGGTAGTATACTTGCTTTTGATGCAGAAGGCTGTGGGTTCTAGTCCCACAATATGTAAATGGATTGCTGATACTGTACTGTGCTGTACTTTAAAAGGGGTTGATAGTGCAGTCCTGAGAATGTCCTCCTTTGGAGGAGATGCCTAGCAATTATGAACCTGTTATCAGTTTATCATCCATTCCCTATTGCAATATTACTAGCTTATCGATTTTTAATGTAACGTAGGCAGTTTATTCTTCAAGGGCAACAGGCACTTTGTAGATGAAACAATGAAGTATAAAGTTGTTTGCTAGTAGCAACCTCTTCATTAGTTATAGATCTCTATAATGTGGAATGATTTAGATGGTTTTTACATTTGCAGCGATTGTGCATATTTACTGATAATGGTGGATTGTAATGACAGAGGTTTGAGTAGACTTTTATGATGGAAATGTTCTGAATTGGGCAGTTTTCAATATTGATTCATAGTTTCATAGTTTCATAGTATAGTACTAGGCTATCTGCCCTGGGGCATTTGTAAGCCTAGCCATAGTGATGTGGCTTTTGCCACCCCATGAAGTGGTACAAAAATGTACAGAATAAATCTAGAATACTGTGCCTCTGTCTAGTAGTGACAGTGAAGGTCCCCTTATATAATAGAATTAGTTTACTGTGCCCCTGTCTAGCAGTGACACAGATGTGACCCCTGGGGTAAACTTACGATCTCCCATCCACTCATCAAGATTTCTCTTGAAGAGAGTCAGTGAGGGGCTCTGCCTAATACGAACTGGGATCCTGTTCAAAACATGGGAAGCCTCTGGGTTATGAATCTATCCCTCCAGCATGTCCTATTCATACTTGTGCAGAGGTTTAAGTCTTTAGCTCTCGTGGTCCTGATGGATTTGGATTTTTTGAGGTGGAGCATGTCCATCAGATCCTGATTGGACATGGCCTTGTATGTCAGGCAGAGATCACCTCTGAGCAGGCGGTATGCTACTGAATAGAGCTGAAGTTTCTTTAGTTTGGCAGAATAAGACATATGTTGGAGACCCTTGATCCTTTTGGTGAGGTACTTTTGTGGTCTCTCCAGCTGTTGCAAGTGCCAGGTGAGGTACATACCAAATGGGGCATTGTACTCAATCATGGGTCTGATGAGGGAGGAATATAGGGGTACAATGACATCCTTGGATCTGGATGTGAAACCCTTCATGATGAGGTGTGCAAGGTAGAATGTTTTTCTAACCACTTTGGCAACGTGGGTGTCAAATGAGAGGTCGCTGTCTACTTGGGTCCCTAGGTCTCTGATTACTTTTTCCGTACTCAGTGGGTTGCTGTCTATGTGATAATTTGTGGGTACTTTGTTTTTCCAAAGGGATGACTATACATTTTTTGGCATTTAGTTTAAGGCCGTGACTACGGCACCAGTTGTCCGTTTCAGTGAGGCCTTTTTGTAGGATGTGTGTATCTGCTGGTGTATCGACTATGGCGCCTAGTTTGCAGTTATCTGCGAACTTTGTCAGCCACAGCCCTCCCATGTTTGCTTTAACATCTGAGAAATAAATGCCAAACAAGAGGGGTCCCAGGACAGATCCCTGTGGGACACCACTTGTGACTGGCTTTGAGTCTGACATTGCTCCAGCGATTTTAACTTTATGGGTTCTGTCCTTTAGCCAGTTTGCAACCCATCTAGTGACATAAGGGTTTACTTTTAAGCTGCTTAGCTTATCTATGATGCCTGAGTGGGGTATTGTGTCGAAGGCCTTAGCCAAGTCCAGGTATGCTGTATGGACTGCGTTGCCCTCATCAATGGCTCTAGTGACTGTTTCGAACAAGTCAACCAGGTTTAAATGGCAGGATCTGCCCTTTACAAAGCCGAACTGGGTGGGGTCAAGCGTCTGTAGGTCCCCCTATGTCTCCGTTTATGAGTTCCATAATGATTCCTTCCATAGCTTTGCAGACCAGGCTAGTCAAGCTTATGGGGCGGTAGTTTCCAGGGTCTGTAGAGGCACCCCCCTTGTGGAGTGGGACCACTGTTGCTGTACGCCAGTGTTCAGGTACATATCCCGAAGTAAGGCTAAGATTAAATAGCATTTTTATGTGTGGGTTTAGCTCCTCTTGGAGTTCACGTAACACGCACCCCGGAATACTGTCAGGTCCCATTGATGCTGTGTTTTTTGCTTTGTTTAGGACGGTTCTCACTTGGACATCTGAGATGACAGGGAGATTACATTCAGCTGGGATAAGTATTTCTTCTTTTGGGGGTGAAGGAGGCGAGAAATTTGCACTGAACCTGTCAGCCAGAATGTTAGCAATATCTGTGGGTTCAGTGTATTTTTTGTTGTTGTGAACCAACTCTGAGCATATCTGAGGGTTTCCGCCCAGGTTTCTAACATAGCTGAAGAAGGCTTTGTGGTTATCTTTAGTGTCCTTAGTGATTTTTCTCTCAAAGTTTGCCTTGGATGTTTTTATGAGAGAACGCGGTTTTCTGCTAATGTTGATCAGAGATGTCTTCCCTTCATGGGATTTTGCTCTGATGTGCAGTAGCTTCCTTCTTTTGTTATACAATTTGTTTATGGCTGAGGTCCACCAGACAGGACGCTTACATTTGGTGGAGAGGGACCTGGATTTGTTTGGGATTGCATGATCCATGCATTCTTGGAGATGTCCATAGAAAGCATATGTGAAGGAATCGGCATTGTGGGATGTGGTATCCACTGGCACAGTGGGCTTAAAGGATACCATCTCAGTCTTAAGAAGAGTGAAGTCTGCTTTTGAGAAGTCTTTCACTGTGGTCTTTTTTGCTGGGGGTGGAGGTGGGATATGTATATCCAAGGGTGATTAGTTTGTGGTCAGATCTCACTAGTGAGGGGTATACTTCAGGTGTGGAGCATTTTGTCCCCATGTTTGTGATGATCAGGTCTAGTATATTATCTCCCCTAGTGGGAGAGGTGACTAGTTGTTCCAGTGCATTTGAATTTATGAATTCCAGGAACCTTTGGGCTAGGGTATTAGGGCTAGAATAATGTACCCAATCTATGTTTGGGTAGTTGAAGTCTCCCAGTATGATGGTATTTTGTGATACATTCATATCCTCCAATGTCTTCAGGAAGGCTGAGTGGGGTTCTTGAGATTGGGAGGGTGGTCTGTAACATGCTACCAGTTGTATAGCAGTTTTGCCTATGGTTAGTTGCACCTGTATGGTCTCTGATGCTTCATGTGTTGCTACTAACCTGGAGGTGTGGGTGTCCTTTATGAATATGGACACTCCCCCTCCCTTTGTGGTTCGGCCCGGGTTTTGGGGCCGAAAATCATGATACGAGGTATAACCTGGTAGCGCTGGGGTGCTCTCAGGAGCCTTGAACCAGGTTTCAGCTACTGCACAGACGTCGATGTTCTCCATGCTGAGGAGTGCATCAAGTGCCTGCATCTTGAGATTTAGACTTCTGGCGTTGAGCAGCATTACCCTTAGTTTTTTTCCATTTTTGTTTTCTAAGGAGGTGGGTTTGTCTTTTGAGCCTTGCCTAAAAAAGGCACTACGGGGGTGGCAAGAGCCTTAGCCAATATCCGGAAGCCCAGTGGTGACAGGTGTAAGCCATCCCTTGCGAAGTAGCGTGGCTTGTCCAACATATCATCCCAGGCAGACAGACATTGGATCCCCTTAGAATGACACCAGTACTTGAGCCAATTGTTAAAGCTGATCATCTTGTCTTTGTATTGTGGTATCATTCTTGGTGAGGGCAAGATGCTGCTCAGGGTCAGGGTCATACCAGCCTGGGCTACATAATCGGAGAGCTCCTCTATGTCTCTTTTCATGTAGTCCAGGGAGGTACGTCTCAGGTCATTCACACCAGCATGGACAATGATGGAGTCATATTTGTACTTGCTTTGGAGTGACCTGAGTGCGTGTGTTATGTGGCAGATCCTAGCTCCCGATAGACAGCTCACAGTTACCTTCTCCTTGTTAAGCCTGGTCAGTGGGACATCAGTGTGTTTGACTATGGAGTTGCCTATTACTAGTGTATCAGGCAAGGTGTTTGGCCTTAAGGGCTGCGATTGGTTGACACATTGATTTATTGAAGTATGTGTTGCATGTGTTTTGTTTTGAGGTGGTGGATTTTTGGATGTCTGCTTTGGGAGCCTCTGTTGTTTTGGTAAGTTTTTTATTAGAGCCTCCGAGTATGTCTTTGTGTTTTTATGTGTTTGGTTTGCAGTTGTGGTAGGTCTATGTGGGACTGGGATTGTTGTTGTGTGGTTGCCATCTCCCCCTGTCTGGTCATGCCAGACCTGAGTTGAGAGAGTTCAGCCTCCAGTTTGGCTTTATAGTTGCATCTCTCACATGTATTTGTGTTTGTTGAGAGGAGGAGAGGGTTGTCTGTGTACATGAGACAATTGTAGCATTGTATCAAGATGCCCAGATTGACCAGCTGAACTGGAGACGACGCCAGTAATCTACCACTCGACATGCTAGAACAGTATAAGGGAGTGGTATACCTTTAAGGGAAGTGGGTATTCACAGGGGTGGTAAGTAGATGTAGTGCTTTACTTAGTACGAGAGTGCTTACTTAGTAGAGAAGTATTGAGAACAAGTGCTAGGCTTATAATACAGTGAGTAGTCTGGTTATACTAAGAGTAGAGCTTCCTTAAGGGAAAATTTGAAGAACAGACTTGGCGGACCAGAAAAAGTTTAACCTTGTTTAACCGGCGCTGCGCTATGTCTGACAGCATAAAGCCGTGCAAACACAGATTTTAAACAGTGAACTACAAAAGAGCTGGAAATGGTCCCAAAAAACCAATTACTACAGCTTCTTGTGCTGAGGTCACTTCCCCCAAGGACAGGTAGGCTGCTCAAGGCTCCCCACTCCCACTGGTCAGCAAAGAAACTTCCTTCTATCCAAGTAAGTTAATGTACAACACAGGAACTACACCACAGCCCAGAATACAGCAATGCCTGTAAACTGGTCTAAACTAGTCGAGGAAGGCAGGAAAACAAGGATTATTTTTTGTTTTTGGTAGAAACACACAGAAAATGCAGAGACAGTGATAAATTAGTTACACAGGCTAGCACACTTTAGTGGGCAGCCTCCACAGTTAAATTAAACAAACAAACAAGCAAACTTTCGATCAAATTCGACTAAAATGTAACTTTAAGTGCAGATTTAAAAATAATGCAGCAATCAGTTAAATAACAGTTCAGGCTAGTTCAAGGTAAGCTACAGAAGCTATTTCAAGTGAAAAAAAAGCAAAGATACTTAAATCCAGAAGGTAGTCGCTTTTCTGAGTTCCTTGCTGCTAGGACCACTCTGTAATCCCACGTGGAGCTTGTCTGAGCAGTATAGCCAGAAAAAAATGCCCAGAGGCGGATTTTAAACAGTGAACTACAAAAGAGCTGGAAATGGTCCCAACCAACCAATTACTACAGCTTCTTGTGCTGAGGTCACTTCCCCCAAGGACAGGTAGGCTGCTCAAGGCTCCCCACTCCCACTGGTGAGCAAAGAAACTTCCTTCTATCCAAGTAAGGTAATGGGCAACACAGGAACTACACCACAGCCCAGAATACAGCAATGCCTGTAAACTGGTCTAAACTAGTCGAGGAAGGCGGGAAAACAAGGATTATTTTTTTGTTTTTTCGGTAGAAACACACAGAAAATGCAGAGACAGTGATAAATTAGTTACACAGGCTAGCACACTTTAGTGGGCAGCCTCCACAGTTAAATTAAACAAACAAACAAGCAAACTTTCGATCAAATTCGACTAAAATGTAACTTTAAGTGCAGATTTTAAAATAATGCAGCAATCAGTTAAATAACAGTTCAGGCTAGTTCAAGGTAAGCTACAGAAACTATTTCAAGTGAAAAAAAGCAAAGATACTTAAATCCAGAAGGTAGTCGTTTTTCTGAGTTCCCTGCTGCTAGGACCACTCTGTAAACCCACGTGGAGCTTCTCTGAGCAGTATAGCCAGAAAAAAACGCCCAGAGGCAGATTTTAGATAGTGAACTACAAAAGAGCTGGAAATGGTCCCAAACAACCAATTACTACAGCTTCTTGTGCTGAGGTCACTTCCCCCAAGGACAGGTAGGCTTGCTCAAGGCTCCCCACTCCCACTGGTGAGCAAAGAAACTTCCTTCAATCCAAGTAAGGTAATGGACAACACAGGAACTACACCACAGCCCAGAATACAGCAATGCCTGTAAACTGGTCTAAACTAGTCGAGGAAGGCGGGAAAACAAGGGTTATTTTTTTGTTTTTTTGGTAGAAACACACAGAAAATGCAGAGACAGTGATAAATTAGTTACACAGGCTAGCACACTTTAGTGGGCAGCCTCCACAGTTAAATTAAACAAACAAACAAGCAAACTTTCGATCAAATTCGACTAAAATGTAACCTTAAGTGCAGATTTTAAAATAATGCAGCAATCAGTTAAATAACAGTTCAGGCTAGTTCAAGGTAAGCTACAGAAGCTATTTCAAGTGAAAAAAAAGCAAAGATACTTAAATCCAGAAGGTAGTCGCTTTTCTGAGTTCCCTGCTGCTAGGACCACTCTGTAAACCCACATGGAGCTTGTCTAAGCAGTACAGTCATACATTTTGTTTCATTATTTATTAAAATAATGTTTAAAACTAGAAATGTAAAACTCATTCTAACAAGTGGTGCTGTATTATACAAGGAAAATAATTTAATAAAATCAGGAAGGTGAATCAAAGAATAAATACATGGGTTCATAGGTGTTTACTAGACTAATGACCACAAGGGCTTTTTTAAGCATAGCCTTGGATCCCAAATCTCTGATGAGTTCTGATACCCTTGACAAGTGTAAGCATAGGCCTGGGAGATGAATCATTTACAGGTTGCCTGTTTGCATCAGGGACATAGGTACCAAACCAGGAATGAATTTCCAGTTTCCTATCCAATTGTCCAAGTTGCATTTGAATTGGATTAGGGAGGAACTCTGCTTCACATGGATGGGGAGCCTGCTCCATAGACGGGATGGTCTCTGGGATGCATACCTATATCTCCAGCAGGTCCTATTTATATCACAGGCAAGGTTTAAGTCTTTAGAATGGGTAAATCTGGTACTGTTTGTTTTGTGGATATGCAGGAGGTCCATCAGAGTGGGGTCTGACAATGCCCTGTATGCCACGCATAGATTCCCCCCTCAAAAGCCTGTAGGAGACAGAATACAGGGATAGGGCCTTGAGGCAGTCTGCATAGCACATATTACTTATGCCCTGTATTCTTTTAGTGAGGAACATCTGTGGATGTTCCAGTTGTTGGATATTTCTGGTCAGGTACATACCAAAGGGGGCATTGTACTCAAGGATAGGTCTGATGAATGCCGAATACAGTGGAACAATGGCTTCCTTGGACTTAGATGCCATACCTTTGTTTATAAGTTGTGCAACACAGAATGATTTCCTCACCACTGTAGACACATGATGATCAAAGGCTAGATTACGATCTGTGTGTGTCCCCAAGTCCCTGACTACTGGATCAACTCTAAGGGGTGTGGTGTCAATCTGATAGTTACCAGGGATGTACGGACTTCCCAAAGAATACTATTATGCATTTCTTGCCATTTAGTTTTAGTCCATGACTCTGACTCCAGTTGTTCGTCTGTGTCATCCCTCCTGGAGAATATTTGTGTCAGTGTGAGATTCAATGACAGCTCCTAATTTGCAATTATCTGCAAATTTAGTCAGCCAGAGACCACTGGCATTGGCCTCGACTTCTGAGAAGTAAATGCCAAAAAGAAGCAGTCCAAGGACTGAACCCTGAGGGACTACACTTGTGACATGTATGCATGGCCCTAAAAATGTGTGCAAGAAGCCTATGGTTTGAAAACAGCACAAAGGTAAACTTAATCCTCCACTGGCCAGATATAATTTCTATGGATGTGGGTTTTCATGCCATTTCAATGAATGTGAGTTTTGCCATTTCAATGAATGCCAGTTTCAAGGGCAGAGAAGTTTACTACTCATGCTAAATCTGTTTTCATTGCGAGACCATACTGTTTAGCAAATGGCTACCTGTACTATTTTATTTCAATATCTGTAATACCTGTAGAAGGGCGGCCACGGTGGTGTAGCGGTTAGCATTGTCACCTCACAGCAAGAGGTTCTCCGGTTCGATCCTCAGCTGGGGGTGCCTTCTGTGCGAAGTTTGCATGTCCTCCCTGTGGTCGTGTGCATTTCTTCCGGGTGCTCTGGTTTCCTCCCGCATTCCAAAGACATGCTGTAGGTGGATTGGACACTCTAAAAGTACAGTTTTGTACCTACCATAAATGTAGATGTTACACTGCTGCAGTCATTACACTTGGGTTATCCTGCCGTCAGGCGGTCCCACAGTCGGCCAGAGTTCCAAAGTCTTGGTCCGGCATCGGTTACTGTCGCTTCTTCCCTAATGTCAGAGCGCCAGGGGTATATAAGATGCATCCAACGCCATTTTCTTCAGTTTGTCTTGCCCAGATGTCAGGTGCCCCCAAGTAGGTAGGCAATAAATATTGCTAATAAAAAATATACATATAAAATAAAAACAATACCTTCAGTTACAAGCAAATACACCACAAAGGTTGTATAGGATAGAAAGGTATAGATAAGTCCAGCTAGTTCGGAGGGGATGGAGGGAGGGTAACCTGGACTGCAGCAGTGTGAACACTCGAACACCTACATTTATGGTAGGTACAAAACTGTACTATGTTCATCGTGTTACACTGCTGCAGACATTACACTTGGGTAGAATCCCAAAGCTAAGGATGGGTGGCTGGTCTATAAAGAGTTAGGATTGGCTATGAGGCCCTGCAGAACTGCAGTGGCAAATCCTGCTCTGGGTTGGGTGGCTGGTCTATAAAGAGTTAGGATTGGCTATGAGGCCTTGCAGAACTGCAGTGGCAAATCCTGCTCTGGATTTAGAGTAAAGAGGCAAGTGGTAATGCTTGGTAAAGGTGTGCACTGAACTCCAAGTTGCAGCCTCCAAAATTTCCTTGGTAGGTACTCCTCTGAGAAAGGCTGTTGAAGTGGCTGTTGCCCTGGTGGAATGTGGCCTAATGTTATTTGGGACTGATTTTCCATGCTGTGTGCAGCAGTAATGAATACAGTGTTCCTATCCATTTGGATATAGTCTGCTTTGAGATAGCCTTGCCCTGTGATCCTGCAGCATATGCTACAAACAGTTGCTCAGTTTTCCTGAAAGCTTTTGTTTTGTCCAAGTAGAAGTGTAGCTGCCTGTGTATGTCCAAAGAATGCAGAAGTTTCTCCCCTTTATTCTGGGGGTTTGGATAAAAAGTTGGCAAATGGATGGTTTGGTTAAGAGCCACACTGGGTACCACCTTTGGCATAAAAGAAGGGTTTGTCCTTAAAGAAACCCTGGCTTGATGAAAAATTATAAAAGGTTCCACTGCCATTAATGACTGTAGCTCTGAGACTCTTCGTGCTGAAGTTACTGCCAGGAGCAGAGCTGTTTTCCATGATAAAAAGTTTAGATCGGCTGTATTGGCTGGCTCAAAAGGTGGCAGGATCAGTTTTTCCAAAATGAAATTGAGGTCCCAAGTTGGTATTGGTGCTCTCCGGGGTGGTCTTATGTTTTTAGCCCCTCTGAGCAAGGGATGAGAGAATAAAGGAGGATCCGTGTTGTAATGTGCTGAAATGGCAGAGGCGTGGATCTTAATTGATGAGAAGGATAGGCCTCTGTCCAGCATCTCAGTTAAGTATTGTAAAATCTGAGGAATGTTTGGGTCAAGGATTTGAGCCTGGTTCCAGGCGCAGAATCTCTTCCATTTTTCTGAGTAAGCTTTCCTGGTGCTAGGCCTCCTGGCCTCCAAAATGACATCCATAACAGCTTTAGAGAGAGGTGTTGCCTGTTTGACTAATGAATCTGCCATGCAGCCAGGTTTAGGGTTTTGAGCTGACCAAGCAGGATCTGATTGTTTTGTTGAGTCAGAAGGTGTGGAATTTGAGGCAAAATCCATGGTGGGCCTTGAGTTAAGCTCTTTAAGATAGGGTACCAGTGCTGGCGTGGCCAGTCTGGAGCAATCAGGATCATCTGTGGTTTTTCTTGTCTGGCTTTTAGGAGTACCTTTGTAAGGAGAGGCAGTGGCGGGAAGGCATAAACTTTTAGGCTTTTCCAGCTGAACAAAAGAGCATCCACTTTCCATGCTTGTGTGTGATAAGTCCTTGTGCAGAATTTTTGTAGTTGGCAATTCAGTGGGGAGGCAAAAAGATCTATGTCTGGGCATCCCCATTTTTGCATTACCATGCTGAAGATTTGTGGATTCAATTTCCATTCGTGAGGGTCCATGATATTTCTGCTTAGATTGTCTGCCAGAGTATTTTTCTTTCCTGGCATGAATTGTGCTTGCAGGGGAACTTGATAGAGCTGTGTTCCACAAGGTCATGGCTTACCTGCATAGGGGATAAGAATGAATGCCCCCTTGCTTGTTTATGTACCACATTACTGTGGTGTTGTCTGTCTTTAATAATAATTGTCCTGGATGCAGAAGGTCCTTGAAAGCTGTTCGGGCATTTTGAACAGCCAACATCTCTTTTTGATTGATGTGAAGATGCATCTGGTCTGTGGTCCGCTTGCCCTGAATGCATTTTCCTGCCATGTGTGCTCCCCAGGCATAATCCGAAGCATCTGTTGTTAGAGTCTGCCTGGCTGTGGGTAGGGTAAAAGGCTGACCCTTGTTTAGGTGACATGCCTGTGCCTACCATCGAAACTCCTGTTGTAGGCAGGGAATCATTGGTATTACTGCTTCTAAACTGTGAGATTGTTGAGTCCAAACACTTTTTAGGTACCACTGTAATTTCCTCATATGCAGTCTGGCATATGGTATTATTAGTATGCAGGATGCCATGAATCCCATGGCCTGCAGAATTTTTCTTGCAGGGAGATGGGACTTTTTTGCCAGTAATTGAAAATATTGAGTTAGTTGAACTTGTTTGTCTGGCGTGAGGTAAGCCATCTGGGCTGTTGTATTTAAGCTGGCACCCAGAAATATAATCTGTTGTGAGGGCACTAGTTTTGACTTCTTTTCATTTACTGTGTACCCTAGAGAAATTAGCAACCTTTTTACAAACGCCAGATGCTGTAGAAGAATGTCCTTTGTCTCTGCCTGAATAAGGCAGTCGTCCAGGTATGGATATATTTGAATTCCTTTTTGTCTGCAAAATGCAATTACTGGTGCCAGGCACTTTGTGAAGACCCTGGGCACAGTAGATAAGCCAAAGGGCAGTGCAGAGAATTGGTAGTGCATTGTACCGTCTTTGAATCAGGGGTATCTTCTGCAATTTTGTCTGATAGGGACATGCAGGTATGCCTCTTTGAGGTCCAGAGTAACAAGCCAAGCCTTCTTGCCCAGCATGGGTAGAAGCTGCTGTAATGTCAACATTGTGAATTTCGGAATATTCAGGTAAGTATTTAGAATTGAAAGGTCTAGTATGGGCCTCCAGGCCTTGTCCTTTCTGGGGACCAGGAAGAGTCTTGAGTAAAATCCTTGTCCTTGTTGCTGTTGTGGTACTTTTTGAATATCTCTCATGTCCATGAGGGCTGAAATTTGTTTTTGTGCCTCTGCCCATTGATTTTGTGGCAGGTCTGGTATTCCTTTTAGCCTTGGTAAAGTATGAAAGTGGAACCTGTAACCTTGAGACACAATATTAAGAACCTATTTGTCTTGGGTGATTGTTTGCCAGTTTTGAGAAAAAAGGGCTAGTTTTCCCCCTAAGGGGCTTCCAGAAGGGAAGTGCTTGGCGTACGAAGGGGAAAGTCATTGGGACTGTTTCCTGTAAAGTTGAGACTTGTCGTCACCTCCTTTTGGGGTTGAGGTGCCCCACTGTTGTTGTCTGTTTGAGCCTTGGGGTTGAGATTTGCCTCTTGGGCGTCTGTATCTGCCTCTCTGTGGCCTGTCTGACACTGAAAAGGACCAATTCTTTGTTGGCCAATTTCTGCTAAATCGAGGTGGCTGTACCTGTAAGAAATCCTTGACTGTTTGCATAGATTTAGCTTTATCCTCCATTTTCTTTAACACCTCTTCTGCCTTAACACCAAACAAGGTATCATGCTGTAAAGGAGCATCCAATAATTTTGCCTTAACATGATCAGGTAAACTCTGTTCTTTTAACCAAGCATGTCTTCGAATCACAGAACCTGTAACTGTGGCTCTACAAGAGGCCTCTAAAGAATCAAAACCACATTGCAGAGTATGTTTTCCCACCTGTTCAACTGCATGCAATAAATCCTGCATTTCTTTACAATCAGGAGCTTCTGAGCTTGCAAGCATTTTCTGTTTTAACTGTGCCATTAAATATTGTTGGTACTTAAGCATGTGAAACTGGCAATTTAAAGCCCTTACTGCTAAAGTTGCAGAAGTGTATACTTTCTTCCCCCATCTATCCAAAGCTCTGGAATCTCTATCAGAGGGTACTGGATTTTTTGCAATGGAAGCCTTAACCCCTTTTGGACCCTGGGGAAATAGTTTCTGGATCAGCAGAAGGGTTTTTATAAAGAAACTTGTGAGAGTCAGGGACTCTATAATACCTATCTGGCTTGGCTGGTTCACGGGGCAAAGAATCGGGAGATAAGCTGGATTCAGAGAACACATCATCCACAATATCTAGCACAGGCGAATAGCCAGGGGCCTGTGCTGAGGCAATAAAGGAAATCCATGAGCCTTTTCTTGGATTCTGAGTAATCCTGACTTTCCCAATGGAAATGCTCCCTCATGGTATGTAAAGTTTCCCCAAAAGAATAATCCTCAGGAGGAGAGGCTGAAGGGATAGATTCTTCAGCATCAGAATCCTCATAGGGGGTACAGAGTATCCCTGGTCTGAAGGGGAATTAGAAGAAATGGAAACCTGATCAAAGGAATCATAGTCTGTATCCTGCCTAGGCCTTTTCTCAGGAGGGGGATGGGAACCCCTGATTAGAGTAATGATTTCTTCGGCCATTTTGAGCATCTGTTTCTTAGGCATGGAGGACTGTCCAGGAGAATGCTGTACTTGCTTCTTTGTCTTTAATGGTGTTTTTGTCTTGGCTGTTGCTTTAATGGTAAGTTGTGAAGGTCTGAAAACACCCTCAGAAGCCGATGCCTGCTCAGCGGCTCCGGACCCATCCGAGGGATTAGTTTCCGTAGGTCCAATACCTTGAGTTTCCAGAGGCCTAGTTGTCTCCATGTGGGAGTCAGAGGCGGCCTGTGGCTCTGAGGTAGCGGGTGTCAGGGGCTGCGAAAGCGCCTCACTGAGAACTGGCGACTGGCCTAGAAGAGGTTTCATTGTCGGTTTTGGACCTCGGATGCCTGTCTTTATCCTTGTCTTTGCGTTCTTTTCGGTATTGCGGTCATCGATTGATCCAATGGCATAGTATAATTGAACCTTCAGCCAAAGTAGTGCAAAGCAAAATCAAAGCGTCTTTTTACAGCGCGTTTGTTAAATCTAGCACAAAACCGACAACTAGTGACGTCGTGATCAGGGCCTAGGCATGGAATACAGTAAGAGTGGAAGTCCTTATGAGGTATTTGCTTACCACAAGAAATACAATTATTAACTTTTTCTGACATTGGTCTGAGGCAAGAAAAAAGTTTCCCCAATGGGGTACTTAGCTTTATTGAAGACTTCGGATCTGAAATTCGACTTCAAAAATCTCAGGAGTCAGCCGACCGGCACTCGCGAACTGCTTCTGCTTCGGGCACCGATAATTTAAGGAAATGACTGGAGTAGCTTTCTTGGAGTGACTTACCTGTGGGTGTGGCTCAAATAGGGGTGTTTCATGAGTATGGTGTGGGTGGGGCTTAAGGGCCATCAGAGTACTACTTCGTCTACGGCACCATTTTGGCTAAGGCTGGCCCTAATTGTAATAAATAAATACTAGCCATAAGAGGTTAAATATAATTAAAATGACTTTTACTTCAATAATAAAGAAAACAGCACAAATACACAATAAAATATACACAAACTGGCACAGAAGGAACATTAAAATAAAGTGCAGTAAACACAGAATGCATACAGAAAAATCTAAATCCAGCTATCTGTTTTCCTAGCTACTTACTATAAAAAAAAAAGTGCTGCACCTCAAAGCACTTACTAATTTTCACAAACAGAATGTTTCTCTAGCATGTCCACAGCTCCTGCTTTCATCATTTCAGTAAGTCACAATTCTATAGTCAAGTCCGTTTGTGAATTCATCGTTGCTATGGGACTGGTCATAAACCAGCTAGCCCCACAGCCAGCTTGTCTAAACACCTTCAAATGTTAATATCTGAAGTATCAGGGCATATCGTCATTCATTATTACTGGATAACTAGAGGTGGGCCTCATGACACAGTGAAGGTATACTACTCATCACTTACTGCACAGCTACCAGTGACAAATGATCCTTCCTAGAGAAGGACAAAGAATAATTCAATATTTTTTATTGTACTTTATTTTAGTTATTTACCTACATGCTGTGGGATATTTTCACCGTAATGTCCTATCTTTAAAGAGTTAACAGCTGGTGATGTCAGATCCTGTACATGCCACACTGCTCCATCATTCGCCAAGGCTACTCCTGCCACCCTGTCCATCATTTGCCAAGGCTACTCCTGCTACACTGCTCCATCATTTGCAAAGGCTACTCCTGTCACACTACTCCATCATTTGCCAAGGCTACTCCTGCTACACTGCTCCATCATTCGCAAAGGCTACTCCTGCCACACTGCCCATCATTCGCCAAGGCTACTCCTGCCACACTGCTTCCATCATCACTCATCAAGGCTACTCCTGCCACACTGCTTCCATCATCACTCATCAAGGCTACTCCTGCCACACTGCTTCCATCATAATCACTCACCAAGGCTACTCCTGCCACACTGCTCCATCATCATTTGCCAATGCTACTCCTGCCCCAATGCTCCATCATTGGTGAAGGCTACTCCATATTGGGGTGCAACCTGAACAATTCCCTATTCTGAATGGGCCTCATCTCTCAAATGGGGACAACTTTTAAGCTATGTTGGCTACATCTGATGTGTAACTAAGGAAGGGAATGGTAATGCACATGCTGTCACACTGTGGACAGCTGTTTGTCTGTGTGGATACTTGTGAGAATCCATAAGCTTTCCCCTGATATGTTGCCTTATTAAACATTCAGGTGAAGGAGGGACACAATATCCTGCTGCCTAAGCACCCAACTTCCATGACTGCCTACCCTATAATCTCACAAAATGCCCTACCCAGTTTAACAGGATGCAGCCAGACATGTCTCACAATCATGTCTTCGCCTTCCCTTCTAATACCCCCTACAAGAGAGCTCAGCAGGCTTCGTGTTTTCAGTACGCAAGTCATTTAGATCATACTCAAGAGTCTCTCTCTCTCTGCCATGGAGCTGATGAATGACTCAGTATTGTTCCAAGTGTATAAACTGATTTAAAGGGATGCTATAGGAGGGACTACTGATGGTCTCTCTCTGCTTTTTCTGCTCAAAAAAAGCAAGCTGCATGTATAACAAAAACTCTCATGTGGTTCCAGGTTAGCAATTCCAATAAATTAATTTTAAAGGCACCTGGAAAGTTGAAAAAAATCAATACAATTTTGTGAGGGGGCTTTGTACTGAAACAGCTCCAAACCAATGCAAACGTTATAGTGAATGTCAAAAAGTTTAAGATGCACCATCATCTGGACCTCTCTATCCTTGAGAATGTCTGCATGCACCTCAGTAATATATCTGCCCCTCCCCCCAGCACCGCCTTACTCATGTGTGACAACCCTAACTTTACCCTTGCCCATCAGCTATACATTACTTAAAATCCTTTTCCCTAACAGTACCACTACCAAGATGGCACTTGATCTCAGTTTTTGCAGTCTGGATGTATGACATAGGGCACTTTTAGCTGGACTGAATTATTAGATATGTTATCTGCCATTATGGCTTTTCAGTGTGTGTTTTTATATTGAAGTTCAATATTTTGAGTTTGATATGTGTGTATCATGAAAATGTGTTTGTTGACAGAGTGAAAGTTTCTGAAATGTGGCTGTGTGTTCCTTTTAACAAATGTTGAAAACATTGGAAGATAGATTATCAAATGTATAAATGTATGCAGGCAAGATAAGTGTGGGTATCCGATACTAACGTTGAAACTTTCACATATACTGAAGGATTTAGTAATGGGGGAGTGTTTCTGCAAGTGTATGTGACGTTTAGTGTTTTGTGCGTGCATGTGTCTCTGTCTCTTGTATAGTGGCACTGCTAAGGAAAGGGTTTTGCTATAGTAAAGTGTTAACCCTAATAAGGAAAATACAAAAGAGAAATTTAATTTATGGGGGGAGTTTGGCAATATCTGTACTGGAAGTTTTCATTAGAACCTTGAAGTCTTGGACTACAACCAAAGAATGGAGAGTTGCCACAGGCAGTTGGACAGGCAGAAATAATCTTGGGAATTAATGTCCATTTCAGTTTCACTTTGACAGTGGGCAAGGCAAAAGATAAGTATCCAAATAAAAGATGGCCGAGTTTGCTTATGCACAATATTCTTGTTAGCATGGATTCGTAGAAAGCACAGTTTACCTATGTATCCTGTTGCAATGTTATAAATGACACCTAGTACCTGAAGGGACACATCATCTGACAGAGTGAACATATGATTTCATGGTAATGTGATGACAGCAAGTGTAACGCAATTTACTTTCTCTACGAGCAGAAGGACTTACCATTACCATTTCAGATTAGCCTGAATGTTACTGCCTACATAGTTATACAAGAAAAAATAACACAAGCACTCAACACTGACACTATTTTCTATTACTTTTAAAATATTCTACTACTACAAACCATTTCACTGTAATCTTTACAACAGCAGAATTTTGTCAGGCCCTAACACATTGAGCTACTACCAAATGTGGCATAAATGTGTAGTAGCGAAGAAAACGGTGAATGATTTAGGAACTGAAAAAGAAATTATTGGTGTTAATAACAGATCCGAAAAAAAGATAACCAACAGCCTACGCATCTGCATCCTTGCTGTGTCCTGACTTCATATATAAAGTTCCTGTGTATAATTCATAATAGGATAAAAAGCATTTCATGAGAGGTATTAGGCTCTAGGACACAGAAGAAAAACAATTCCTGGCTGCAACACAGTTGACTCAGGATCAACCAGCGACCTGGATGTGGAAAGAAAGCACAGTTGTGCAAGATCTTACAATAATAGTAGATGTCCTACTTCTCAGTGTTGCAATATTCTTTACCTTTGGGATATCCTGACATAAATAGCCTAAACTCCGGGCAGTATACCAAAGCCTTAACACCTTCCAAGCATTGTAAGTCAGATGTATGTCTTACATGCAAGGTGTAAGGTACACATGTGATGTACGGACACCTAATACTCAAGACTAGAGTGCCCAGGAGAACCAGAGCAACCCCAGGGCAACAGAAAGTGAAACAGTCAGGTGGGAGGGACTGAGTACTGCAGCAGTGAGAAGCAGGAGATCTACTGTCATGGTAAAACCTTACATAACTGTACTATACCCCTTCCTTATTACAGTTGCAGTATTCCTTACTCTTGGGAGAGTACAAAAGCTACAGGAAAGTATGGTAGGAAGGCAGAGAAGAGCCCTCTACAAACACAAAGGACAGCCATGGCAAATCCTGCCCTGGCTCTGGAAACATCGAGTGTGAACAGAATATCAAGTAGTAGCTTCCAATATACATCTAGTAACCAAAACCCTGAAAAAAGCACCAAAAGAGGTAACTGCCCTGTTAGAATGAGCACAAACAGAAGAGGGAGGCTGTTTGCCATGAAAAGAATACAAAAGGAAATGGCCTTAGAATTCCAGGATGAGATGGTTTGCATAGACACTGCCAAACCCAATCTATTAGCATAAAAAGAAATGAAAGACTGCTCAGATTTTCTGATGCATTTTGTCTTATCAAAGTAATACCTGAATTGTCTGTGTAAATCTTAGGTGTGTAGGACCCTCTCACTACAAGTCTGTGGAGAAGGAAAAGTGACGGGAGATAAATGACGGATTCATGTAGAAATGATTAACTATCTTCAGCATAAAAGAAGGATTGGTACAAAGAGTAACCCCCATCCTTGTGGGGGAGGGGCTGTGCCCATGATAGCTTGGAGTTCTGAAATCCTCTTAGTAAAAGTAAGAGTCACCAATAATACTGTCTTCCAAGTACAATGCTGCAGGAACAATGAAAAGGCAGGCTCAGAAAGGGACAGAGTCAAATTTTCAAGAACAAAATTAAGGTCCCAAAAAGGTGGAATAGGCTTTCTTAGGGGCCTGATGTGATGGAAGTCTTTTAGGAATGGACTTCAAAACTAGAAGACAAACATGGACTCGGAGGCAGACAGGCAGACAGGGCAGACAAATGAACTTTAACAGAAGAGTATGCCAAACCAGCAGTGAGAAATTCACACAAAGAAAGGACCCCAGGGATCCACACAGAAAAAGGGTTCTGGTTCTGTCATCCTACACCTCACTGGCCCTCTTCAAATGCTACCTGGACAACTGGATTGGTAATCGTAAATTCACCCCACAGTTCCACCTGTGTCCCGCTTTGACAGCAATTGGTGCTGATTGTGGAAATAAGGGTAGAACTTGGCTAGGTTTGTAACGGCCCTAGGGCCATTAGCCTAGAAACTTCCTATGATCCTACGGTCAAACTTGAAATACTGTATAGAAAATCTCTTCCATTTAGCCGCACAGCATTTTCTAATATTGTGTATTCTGGCCTCCAGCAAAACCCAAAGCACATCTTCAGAAAATTGGTGCTTAAAAAGAATCTAAACCCTATCACCCAAAGTGTCAGATGAAGTGTGAAAATGTGAGAGTGAATGAGAGAACCCTTGTCTTGTGAGAAAATCTACCTTGTGAGGTAACTTGTGATAATTCCCTCTGAAGAGATGAAAGAAAATGGGGAACCATTGCCGCCTGGGCTAAAAGGGAGTCACCAGCAAGATTTTGGATGTGTCGCACAAGATTTTCTGCAAGACCATGGGGGAGAGGCATACAGAAATATCCCTGTTCATAAAAAGCACAACACATCTGCTTTTTTGGAACTCTGTAACAGAAATGGGGAAGTTGTCTGTTTAGAAGGGAGGCAAAGGGATCTACTTGAGGAGTACCCCACCAATGTACAATGTTGTACAATGTCCAGAAACACCTCCCTGTGAAGCATCCATTTGTGAGACTGTCTCTCAGACCTGCTCAAACAGTCTGCCACTAGACTGTGCTCTGAATGGATGTAAACCACCTGAAGAAATAAGTGATAGCAGATTGCAAAATTTTAAGCCTCTACAGCCAGCCTCCAAAGAAGGAAAGATTTTCGTACCCTCCCCCTTCTAGCTGATGTACCACATGACTGTAGTATGGTTTATGAAAACCATTAGAGGACCTGAAACCCAATGGGGTGAAAAGCCTGAAGACCTAGGATTAGAGACCTCATCTGTTTGATATTGATGTGGTCAGACATATGTTTATGGGACCAAAGACCCTGGACTTTCAGGTTATTGGATGGCGCAGTGGTGCAGCGGTAGCATTGTTGCCTCACAGCAAGAGGTTCTCCGGTTTGATTCTTGGCTGGGGTGCCTTCTGTGTGGAGTCTGCATGTCCTCCCTGCGTTCGTGTGGGTTTCCTCCGGGTGCTCCAGTTTCCTCCCATGTTATAAAGACATGCATATGGAGCCTTTCTCCCCGGGCCTCCGCTGAAAATTGGCTTTGTTCCAAGTCGGACTTTCCCGGTTAACAAATGTTAAATAAATAAAAAAAATATTGGAAGAAGCTCTCCACCATTCATTGGAAGCATCCATGTACATCTGTTGAGTAGGAAGAGGAAGCTGAAGAGGTATATGTGGATTTAGGGAAATCTGCTGAATCTACCAGCAGAGAATGAGTTTGGGACAAGGTAACAAAGGAACTAGAAGCTGCAAATGATGGCCGTGCTCAAGCCAAACAGTCGTGAGATATCAGTGAAATTTACTTGTGAAGATACCATGGGAATGGTGGATGTCATGTACTCCAGGCCTCAGAGAAATTGCCTTGCAGGAAGAAAGTTCAGTTGTGTACACTTACCATAAATGTAGATGTTCGAGTGTATTCACTGTTGCAGTCATCACACTTGGGTTATCCTGCCGGGGGTAGCCCTCAGTCAGCCTGAAAACCAGAGGCTTAGTATTTCTGCATCAGTTGCTGTCACTTCAAGACTGACGTCAGGTTGTCAGAGGTATAAAAACAGGCAGCCAACGCCATTATATCAGTTTTTCTTGCCCCAAATGTCAGGAGCCCCAAATAGTGAGCTAATTTATGGTGGAAAAACACCACCAGTAAAAAGTAAATACCAATAGCCCTGCAAGGAGTGCGGAAGAGAGAGAGAAAGAGAGAGATTCAAGGGGGCTGGAGGGTGGGAAACCAGGACTGCAATTGTGAATACACTCTAACATCTACATTTACGATAAGTAAACAGAACTGTACTATGTTCTTCATGTTTCACTATTGCAGTCATCACACTTGGGTTGATTCCCAAAGCTGAAGAATGGGTGGAGGCAGTCAAGAAGAATTGGGGCTGGCTAGTATGCCCTGCAGGACTGCGGTTGCAATGCCTGCCCTGGATTTAGAAAAGATAGGCAGGTGATAATGCTTGGTGAAGGTATGAACAGAACTCCAAGTAGCAGCTTGAGACAGCCTGTAGAGGTTGAAGTTGCCCTAGTGGAATGCGTTCTGAGCCCCTGAGGGGGTAGTTTCCCATGGTGTTTGTAACAGATATGTATACAGTGTGCTATCCATTTGGAGATGGTTTGTTTTGATATGGCCTTGCCCTCTGCCCCTGGTACAAAGCTGACTGCTAACTGGTCAGATTTCCTAAAGGGCTTAGTCCTATCAAGGTAGAATCTGAGCTGTCTGTGCACATCTAAGGAGTGCAGGATTCTTTCCCTCTTTTTTTGAGGATTAGGGAAAAAGGTAGGCAAATGGATAGATTGGTTGAGAGCCACACTGGACATCACTTTAGGCATAGAAGTTAGGCTGGTCTTGAGAAAGACTATGTCAGCATGAAAAATAATGAAGGGTTCCACCGCCATAAGTGCTTGTAGCTCAGACACTCTTCTAGCTGAAGTGATGGCCAGAACCAAGGCTGTTTTCCAAGAGAGAAATTTTAACTCTGCTGATGCTGCAGGCTCAAACGGGGAGTAGCGTGAGCTTTTCCAACACAAAGTTAAGGTCCAAAGCAGGGGTGGGGGTTCTTCTTGGTGGCCTTAAGTTGTTAGTCTCAGGAACTGCTTGATGACAGTGTGAGAGAATAGAGGTGGCTCCATGTTGTAATGAGCAGAGATGGCAGAGACATGGATCTTAATGGAAGAGAAGGACAGGCCTCTGTGGAGTAGGTCTGCTAGGTAATCCAGGATAAGAGGTAAGGAGGGCTGTGCTTTCCACTTGTCAGCATAGGATTTCCTTGTACTGGGTCATCTGGCTTCACATATGACATCCAGTACTTGCTTGCTTAGGCTGGCTACTGAAGGAGAATTCAAGGAATAAGCCAGGCAGCAAGGTTCAAGGTTTGCAATTGTGGATGCAAGAACTGTCCCTCCTGCTGAATCAGAAGAGTTGGGATCTGGGGTAGGTGCCATGGGAGCACTGGTGACAGACTGTGCAGTAGTGGGTACCAGTGTTGATGTGGCCAGTCTGGGACAATCAGGACTGCTCTTGGTCTTTCCTCCCTTATCTTGAGTAATACTCTTGTAAGAAGAGGCAAAGGAGGAAATGCATAGATTGAGAGGTTTGCCCAATGGAAGGATAGGGCATCCACTTTCCAGGCCTCGCTGTGAGGTACCCTGGTGCAGAATTTGCTGAGCTGGTGGTTGTAGGGAAGGCAAATAGGTACACTTCCGGGGTACTCCATTTCTGGGTCACAAGACTGAAGGTGTTGCGGTTTTAATTGTTACTTGCGTGGGTCTAGGAGATTTCTGCTTAAGTTGTCTGCCAGAGAGTTTTGGTTGCCTGGCAGGAATTGTGCTAGCACGTGAATATGCATGGCTGAGGCTGTGTTCCACAGGGTCATGGCTAGCCTGCAGAGTGGGTTCCCCCCTGCTTGTTGATGTACCACATCATTGTGGTGTTGTCGGTTTTGATTAGAAGGGGCACCACTGAGAGTAGGGATCTGTAAGCTGTCAGAGCATGCTGAACAGCTAGCATCTCTTTTTGGTTGATGTGCAGATGAATTTGATTTAGGCTCCAGTGGCCCTGAATGCACCTACTGTCCAGATGTGCACCCCAGGCATAGTCTGATGCATCTGTGGTTAGGGTCTGGGTGGCATGGAGTTGTGTAATGGGAAGCCCCTTGCTGTGGTTGCATGCTGCTGCCCACCAAAGGAACTCTTTCCTTACACAAGGTATTATAGGAATGATAGTTTGCAGGTCCTGAGAATGTTGGCACCAAAGACTTTTTAAGTACCACTGAAGTTTCCTCATATGCAGTCTAGCATATAGAATTAGTAGAATGCAGGAGGCCATGAACCCTAGAGCCTGCAGAATTTTCCTTGCAGACAGCTGGGTTCTGGTGGCTATTTGAGTGAAGTAGCCTGTCAGATAGGCTTGTTTTTCTGGAGAAAGAAATGCCATCTGGGTTGCTGTGTCCAAGCTTGCTCCCAGGAATACAATTTTTTGACTCGGGACTAGTTTGTTTCTTTTCATTGATAGTGTACCCCAGGGAGGTTAGAAGGTCCTTTACAAATGTCAGGTGCTGCAACAGTTTTCGCCAACTGTCTGCCTGAATCAGGCAATCGACCAAGTAAGGGTAAATTTGAATATTTCTCTGTCTGCAGTAGGCAATGGCTGGAGCCAGGCATTTTGTGAAAACTCTGGGAGCAGTGGATAAGCCAAAGGGAAGTGCAGAGAAAGTACAGTTGTGTACCTACCATAAATGTAGATGTTCGAGTGTATTCACTGTTGCAGTCATTACACTTGTGTTATCCGGCTGGCAGGCTACCCACAGTCGGCCTGAATTCCAAAGTCCTGGTCCAGAATCGGTTGTGGTCACCTCTTCTCTGATGTCAGTGCGCCAGGGGTATAAAAGATGCAGCCGATACCATTTTCTTCAGTTTTTCTTGCCCCAGATGTCAGGTGCCCCCAAAAAGGTAGGCTAAAAAATTCTGATCATAAAAAAAGAAAAAAAGCATGCACATAACCTTCATCTACAAGCAAATACACCACATAGGTTGTATAGAATATAGAAGTACAGATAAGTCCCAGCAATGAAAGGGGGATGGTGGGAGGGTAACTTGGACTGCAACAGTGAATACACTCGAACATCTACATTTATGGTAGGTACACAACTGTACTATGTTCATCGTGTTTCACTGTTGCAGTGATTACTCTTGGGTTGAATCCCAAAGCTGAGGTTGGGTGACTGGGCCTAAATAGAATTTGGGGTGGCTATGAGGCCCTGCAGAACTGCAGTGGCAAAGCCTGCTCTGGATTTAGAGTAAAGAGGTAAGCGGTAGTGCTTTGTAAAAGTGTGCACGGAAGTCCAGGTTGCAGCCTCCAAAATGTCCTTGGTTGGTACTCCTCTGAGGAAGCCTGCTGAAGTGGCTGCTATTCTGGTAGAATGTGGCCTAATGCCCTTAGGCACTGATTTGCCATGTTGTGAATAGCACAAACGAATGCAGTGGCCTATCCATTTTGAAATAGTCTGCTTTGAAATAGCTTTTCCTTGTGATCCTGCAGCATATGCCACTAAGAGTTGCTCAGTCTTTCTGAAAGCTTTAGTTTTGTCCAAGTAGAAGCGTAGCTGTCTGTGTATGTCCAAAGAATGCAGAAGTCTCTCCCCCTTATTCTGCGGGTTTGGATAAAAGGTATGCAAATGTATTGTTTGGTTAAGAGCCACACTGGACACTACCTTAGGCATAAATGTTCGGTTTGTCCTTAGAGAAACTCTGTCCGGATGGAAAATAATAAAAGGTTCCACAGCCATTAGTGCTTGTAACTCTGATACTCTTCTTGCTGGTTATTGCTAGGAGAAGAGCTGTTTTCCATAATAAGTATTTTATCTCAGCTGCATTGGCTGGCTCAAAAGGAGGCAGTGTGAGTTTTTCCAAGACAAAATTGAGGTCCCATGCAGGTATTGGAACTCTCCTTGGAGGTCTTGTGTTTTTGAACCCTCTGAGATACTGCCTTAGCAGTGGATGAGAAAAAATAGGTGGGTCCATATTGTAATGAGCTGAAATGGCAGAGGCATGGATCTTAACTGATGAGAAGGATAGGCCTTTATCCAGCATCTCAGGTATTGTAAAATCTGAGGAATATTTGGTACGAGCGTGTCAATTCCTTGTGCCTGGTTCCAAGCACAGAATCTCTTCCATTTTTCTGCATAAGATTTTCTGGTGCTGGGCCTCCTGGCCTCCAAAATAACATCCATAACTGCTATAGAGAGAGGTGTGTTCTGAATGGTTACATTATCCGCCATGCAGCCAGATTTAGGGTTCTCAGTTGGCTGTGCAGGATTTGATTGTTTTGTTGGGTCAGCAAATGAGGAATTTGAGGTAATGTCCAGGCTGGGCCTTGAGACAAGCTCTTTAGGATTGGGTACCAGTGCTAGCGTGGCCAGTCTGGTGCAATCAGGATAATTTTTGGCTGACCTTTATGAGTACCTTGGGGAGGAGAGGCAGAGGAGGGAAGGCATATACTGTAAGGGCTTTCCAGCTGAATGAAAGGGCGTCCACTTTCATGCTTGTTTGTGATAAGTCCAAGTGCAGAATCTCTGTAGCTGGCAGTTGTGAGGGGAGGCAAATAGGTCTTTGTCTGGGCATCCCCATTTCCCTGTTATCATGCTGAAAATTTGTGGATCTAGTTTCCACTCGTGAGGATTCATGAGGTCTCTGCTTAGTTCACCTGCCAAAGTATTTGTCTTTCCTGGCAGGAATTGTGCTTGCAGGTGTACTTGATAAGTCAGTGCTGTGTTCCACAAAGTCATGGCTTGTCTGCAGAGGGGGTAGGAATGTGTGCCTCCTTGCTTGTTTATGTACCACATGACTGTAGTATTGTCAGTCTTTATCAGCAGTTGTCCTGGATGAAGTAGGTTCTTGAAGGCTGTCAGGGCATTCTGTACAGCTAGCATCTCTTTTTGATTGAAATGAAGATGCATCTGGCTTGTGGGCCATGTGCCCTGAATACATTTTCCTGCCATGTGTGCCCCCCAGGCATAATCTGATGCATCTGTTGTTAGTGTCTGCCTGGCTGTGGGTAAAGTGAATGGCTGTCCCTTGTTGTGGTGACAGGTCTGTGCCCACCATCGAAACTCCTGTTGCAGGCAGAGAATGAGAGTAATTAATGTTTCCAGGCTGTGGCAATGTTGAGTCCAAACACTTTTTAGATGCCACTGTAGTTTCCTCACATGCAGTCTTGCATATGGAATTAGTAGAAAGGAAGATGCCATGAAACCCAGGGCCTGCAGAATTTTTCTTGCCGATAACTGAGTCTTTGTTGCCATGCTTTTGAAGTAAGAAGTCAGTTGCCTTTGTTTGTCTGGCGTGAGATAAGCCATCTGGGCAGTTGTATTTAAACCTGCACCCAGGAATATTCTCTCTTGAGAGGGTACTAGTTTTGATTTCTTTTCGTTTACTGTGTACCCTAGGCAAATTAGAAATCTTTTTACAAACGCCAGATGCTTTAGTAGAATGTCTTTGGTCTCTGCTTGAATAAGGCAGTCGTCCAAATAGGGATATATTTGAATTCCTCTTTGTCTGCAAAATGCAATTACTGGTGCCAGGCATTTTGTGAAGACCCTGAGCGCAGTAGATAAGCCAAAGGGCAGTGCAGAGAATTGGTAGTGCATTAAGCCAGCTATGAATCTGAGGTATGTTCTGCAAGTTTCTCTGATTGGGGCATGCAGGTATGCCTCTTTGAGGTCCAAAGTTACAAGCCAAGCCTTCTTGCCCAGCATGGGCAGAAGCTGCTGCAGAGTTAACATTTGGAATTTTGGAACATCCAGAAAAGTATTTAGAATAGACAGGTCCAGAAATGGTCTCCAGGCTTTGTCCTTTCTTGGTACTAAGAAAAATCTTGAGTAAAATCCTTGTCCTTCCTCTTGTTGTGGCACTGGCTGAATAGCCCTCATGTCCATGAGAGATGAAACTTGTTTTTGTGCCTCTGTCCATTGATTCCGTGACAGGTCTGACATACCTTTTGCCTTTGGAAGGGTGTGAAAGTGGAACCTGTAGCCCTGAGAGACTATATTTAAGACCCATTTGTCCTGGGTGTTCATGTGCCAATTTTGTGAAAAAAGTGCTAGCTTTCCCACTAAGGGTGCTGGCAAAAGATAAGTGCTTGGCATTGGCAGAGGGAAGTCATGGGACTGTTTCCTATAAGGCTGTGATTTGTCTTCTCCGCTTTTGGAGGTAGAAGCACCCCATTGTTTGGGCCTGTATGAGCCCTGGGGCTGTTGTCTGCCTCTAGGGCATCTGTATGTGCCTCTTTGTGGCCTGTCTGACACTGGAAAGGACCAATTCTTAGAAGGCCAGTTCCTGCTAAATCTGGGTGGCTGTACCTGTAAGAAATCCTTTACTGTCTGCATAGATTTAGCTTTATCCTCCATTTTCTTCAACACCTCTTCTGCCTTAACACCAAACAAAGTATCATGCTGTAATGGAGCATCCAATTATTTTGCCTTAACATGATCAGGCAGATTCTGTTCCTTTAACCAAGCATGCCTTCTAATGACAGAACCTGTAACTGTGGCCCTGCAAGAGGCCTCCAGTGAATCAAAACCACATTGCAAAGTATGCTTTCCCACTTGTTCAGCTGCATGCAATAAATCCTGCATTGCCTTGTTCTCAGAACATTCAGAATTTGTCAACATTTTCTGTTTTAGCAGTGACATTAAGTATTGCTGATATTTAAGCATATGAAACTGACAATTTAAAGCCCTTACAGCCAAGGTAGCAGAAGTGTAAACTTTCTTCCCCCATCTGTCCAGTGCCCTTGAATCCCTATCTGAGGGGACAGGGTTTTTTTGCAGTAGAGGCCTTGACCCCTTTGGGACCCTGAGATATAGTTTCTGGGTCAGCAGCAGGGTTTTTATATAGAAATTTATGAGAATCTGGAACCCTGCAGTATCTGTCTGGCTTAACAGGTGCAGGAGGTAAAGAGTCGGGAGACAGTCCGGACTCTGAAAATACATCATCTACAATGTCTAGAACAGGTGGAACAGCAAGAGGTCTTGCTGAGGTAGAAGAAGAAGAAAATCTCTGAGCCTTTTCTTAGATTCTGAATAATCTTGGCTCTCCCAGTGGAAATGCTCCCTCATGGTATGCAGGGTTTCCCCAAAGGAATAATCCTCTGGAGGAGAAGCTGAAGGAATAGATTCTTCAGCATCAGAATCCTCATAGGGAGGAATAGAATATCCCTGTTGTGAAGAGGAGTCAGAGGAAATGGAAACCTGATCAGAGGAATCATATTCAGTGTCTTGCCTAGGCCTCTTATCAGGAGGGGGATGGCAACCATTGATCAAAGTAATTAGGTCTTCGGCCATTTTGAGCATCTGTTTCTTAGGCATGGAAGTCTGTCCTGGAGAATGCTGTACATGTTTGCTTGTCTTTAAAGCTGTTTTAGTCTTTGTCTTGGATGCTAAAGTTGGCTTGATATAAAGCTGTGTAGGTCTGAAAACACCCTTAGAAGCCGATGCCTGCTCAGCGGTTCCAGTCCCATCTGAGGGATTAGTTTCCGAAGGCCCAATACCTTGAGTAACCAGAAGCCTAGTTGTCTCCACGTGGGAGTCGGAGGGAGCCTGTGGCTCTGAGGTAGCGTGTGTCATGAGCTGCGAAAACGCCTCACTGAGAACCAGCGACTGGCCTAGAAGAGGCTTCATCGTCGGTTTTGGACCTTGGATGCCTGTCCTTTTCCTTTTCCATGCGCTTTTCCGACAGCATGATATAGTTAAACCTACAGCCAAAGTAATGAAATGCAAAATCGTACCGACGCTTAATAGTGCGTTGGTTAAATCTAGCACAAAACCGACAACTAGCAACATCGTGGTCAGGGCCTAGGCAAGGAATACATTAAGAATGAAAATCCTTATGAGGTATTTGCTTCCCACAAGAAATACAATTGTTAACTTTTTCTGACATCGGTCTGGAGCAAGAAAAAAGTTTCCCCAATGGGGTACTTAGCTTTATTGAAGACTTCGGATTTGAAATTCAATTTCGAAAATCTCAGGAGTCGGCCGACTGGCACTTGTGAACTGTTTTTGCTTTGGGCACCGTGCGGCAAGAAAGACTGGAGAAAATGGCATCTGCTGCATCTTTTATACCCCTGGCGCACTGACATCAGGGAAGAGGCGACAGCAACCGACGCCGGACCAGGACTTTGGAATTCAGGCCGACTGCGGGTAGCCTGCCAGCAGGATAGCCCAAGTGTAATGATTGCAACAGTGAAACACGATGAACATCTGATAATGTATAGATCCTGCCTCGGCAAGAAAGACTGGTGTAATGGCGTCGGCCGCCTGTTTTTATACCTCTGACAACCTGACGTCAGTCTTGAAGTGACAGCAACTGATGCAGAAATACTAAGCCTCTGGTATTTGGGGTGACTGAGGGCTACCCCTGGCAGGATAACCCAAGTGTGATGACTGCAACAATGAAACACGAAGAAAATCTGGAAGAGGAAGAAGACACTCAAAAAAGGAGGACCTAGAGAAGTGGAAGGCAAGCCAACATTGGAATTCTCTGAATCCTTTAACTTAAAAAGTCTTGGTCCAGAGATGGGGTCAAAACACAGACTATTTGAGAGTGAGGATGAATCCCACACTAAGTAGTAGAAGCAGAGCAAGTGTAGAACTTGAAGCAGAAGCTGCTGAAAGGGGGCTTTAATTAGAGGGTCATCCAAATAAGGGAATATTTCAATTTCCTGAACTCTCCAGAAGGCTACCACAGGGACCAGGCATTTGGTAAACACCCTTGAAGCTGTAGAAAGACCAAAAGGCAAAGCAGAGAAATGATAATGAGAGGAAGAAAGAGAGAAATGTAAAAGCTTCCTTTAAAGAGGGTGAATAGAAATATGGAGCCAAGTATCCTTGAAATCCAGGGAAACCAGAAAAGCAAGAGAGGGAAGAGGGTCTGAAGAGAGAACATACTGAAGGATGGCACCTTTAGAAAGGTGCTGAGATAGGATAGGTCTAGAATAGGCCTCCATGACCCCTCCTATATGGGAACCAAAAACATGCTTGAATAAAATTCTGTACCCTGCTGAGACAGGGGTATATGTTGGATGGTTCCCTGCATCACTAGATCCTTCAGGACCAAAGCAAAATGAGGAAGCTGGCAAGGGGAAGGCTGAAGAAGGCCAGAAAATTGAGGAGGGACTTCCAAGCCAAATAACTATGTTGGATGCTGTAGAAAACCCAGACTTCTGTGGTTACCTGTTGCCAAACAGGGAAGTAGGAAGGGGTTAGTCTGAGGGACAGAGGAGTATGGCCAAGGGGGAAGGGAGACTGGATGTCAGACAGAGGCAGATTTATCCAGAAATGAAGGTTTTTGGTCTCTAGAACCTGGAGTGGGTTTATCTGAGAAAATCCTCTTAGAAACCTTCTTAACAGGTTATCTAGGCTGCTTACAGACAAAGGAAGATTACAATGGATAAATGTCCTTCCATATCACTGTTGCAGTATTTGTTACAGAAGGGATGTCTCACACCATGGGCAGACCATTGCTCAGCTAGTACAAATAAGCATAAAAATAGGTCTTGTTTGTACCTTATGTCACATTTATGCACCCCACATAGAATTTATGGCATAAAAAGGATGTGCGGATGCAACTATGTAGAACTTCTTCTGCCGACAGTTCAAATGCAGTTTTTGCCAGTTGGTTTGAACGCTTTGTTGCTGTACTGAATATTTACAGCTGCACCAGGTAAGTGCCCCGTTGGGGTTATTTTTATTTTTTTATTTTACTTTCTTTGTCTTATATTCTAGATGACTTCTTCAAGTTCATGTCATCTAAGAGGGGAAAATATCAGTGTGGCAGGCAGATTCCATAAAGATCACCACAATGTATTTTTTTTTTTTGTTTCGGCACTTCCCATGACCCTACCTCTCGGAGTATCTGTAAGGCATTTGTGCAGATCACTCGTCTTCCCTGTCCATTTATCTTGAAACCCAAGGCTTAGAGAGTTAGGCCAGGGTACCATGAGTGAATTCTTTAATCCCTAGATACTCACGCTATGTAAGAAGGCGGCCAAGAAGTCTTGGCTGGATTCTTTAGCTGCCCAGCTTCCATCAGAGATTCTAGAAGCTGGTCATAGCTCTGTAGGTTGTTCAGTGTTTACATCGGATTCCTCTGCCATGACCCACTGAAGGCCAGCATGCATCTGTCTTTTCACATATCCTCTGAGGCTTTGCAAGCATCTGTGCTCTGGATGTTGAGGGGGAACTGCAGTTTGTTATCTCGGAGGGTCTTAGAGGGATTCTGCAGACATTGGTCTGGGAGGAAGTTCCTGGTTCTCTTCTTGAATCTCGCCAAAGGTCGGAACCACCATTATTTCTTAGGACTGATGTCCCTTCTAAGAAAAGACAAAAAATGAAGCATGTTTTAGTCTGTCCTATGGATCTTCAAAGGGAATGGCAAGAGTTTACTCAGGGCTTGTGCTTGTTCTTTGCCTTAATGGACCTGAAGCCTCCTCAAGGAGTTTCAGTACTTGCTCCTCCTTGGACCTCTACCCCCTCTACATGGTTTAGGGGAACCAGATTCCTCAGAAGAGGATTCCCTGTTTGGCGAGGTGTCTTTTTTCTATTCTTCACAGATGCCTTCAACTTTGACCTATGGTTCTGATGAAGAGGAGTGTGTAAAGCTAAAGTCTCCTTTCGAGGAATTGTCCTTTGGAGGCACAACTGCTAGGATGGTGGAATTCTTTAAGTGGGATTCTTCTCAAGTGTCTGATATTCAGAAAATAAATTATGACTTGCTTCAAGTGGATACTAATAAACTACTGGCAGTTCCTCCTGTGCTGGCTGCCTTCTTAGATACTTTCATTACTGCTTCCAAGTCTCTTGATTCTCAGCCTCCTGCTCCTAAGAAACCTGATAGACCATCCTCAGGAACCTTACAGAACCTATTTTTATTTAAATGTCCTCCTGTTGAACTTGCTATGGTCTCAGTTTCATAGGAAGTTACTAGGCTATTGGCCCTGTTGCCCTTACAAGCCTAGTCAAGAATTTAGCCCATGTTCCGACAAGTTAGCACATAATGCCCCTGTCCAGAAGGGATATAGGTGGAATCCCAGGGGTGTATTTTCTCTTCCCCATCCAGTTATTCAGGCTGCGCTTAAAAAGGGTGAATGAGATACTATGCTTGATGTGGAGAGGGAGTACATTCCACAGAAGGCGGTGTCTCTGGGACACAAACATGTCCTGCCAATAAGTCCTATTGATTTCACAGACCAGGTTGAAGTCATGGGTGCAGGTTACTCGAGTGGAGCTTGACTTACGGATATGCAGCAGTCCCATCAAGGCAGGGTCTGAGATTGCTTTGTATGCCAGACAGAGGCCACCTATGAGGGAGTCTGTAGGAGACTGAGTAGAGGGATAGGGCTTTTAGCCTGTGTAGTGTAGATGTTTGAGGGCCTGGATTCTCCTGGTGAGAAACCTCTGTGGTCTCTCCAGCTGTTGTCTGTGCTTTGTGAGGTACATGCTGAAAGGGGCATTGTACTCAATAATGGGTCTTATAAGGGAAGAATACAGGAATGTTATGACCTCCTTGTCCCTGGATGAGATACCCTTACCTATGAGGTGTGCCATGTAGAAAGCTTTCTGTACGATGGAGGCAATATGATGGTCAAAAGTCAATTTGCTATTAACCTGGGTGCCCAAGTCCTTCACGACTGACTGTGTGCTTAGGACCTTGTTATCAATGTGATAATTTGTGGGGAGATCACTCTCCCCAAAGGGGATGAGGATGCATTTTTTGGCATTCAGTTTGAGGCCATGTTTCTGGCACCAGTAATTTGTTTGGGTGAGACCCTCTTGGAGGATGTCCTAATCACTAGGGGAACTTGGTCAGTCATAGCCCACTGGTTTTAGCCTGCACCTCAAAAAAGTATATCCCAAACAAGACAGGCCAAGCCCAATCCCTGAGGTACACCGCTCGTTATGGTTCTACTTCTTGAGGTGGCTTCCCCTATTCTGACTAGGTGGGTTCCATCAGTGAGCCAGTTTGCTAACCATCTGGGAACGTATGGATTGATGTCTAGTTGAGAGAGTTTATCTATTATACCTGAGTGGGGAATAGTATCGACGGCTTTGGCCAGTTCAAGGTAGGCGGTCTGCACCATCTTCCCCCTATCCATGGCTTTGGTGACTGTCTCAAACAAGTCAACCAAATTTAACAGGCATGACCACCCCTTGACAAAACCAAACTCTGTGGGATCAAGTGTTTGGAGGGTGCTAATGTCCTTTTTAATGAGGTCCACCATAATCCATTCCATGGCCTTGCAGTTCAGGCTAGTTAGGCTGATGGGTCTATAATTTCCTGGATCTGTAGACACTCCACCTATGTGCAAAGGGATGACAGTGGCTGCCCTCCACTCAGCTGGGATGCAGCTGGTACTCAGGCTTTGAATAGGGTACCTAATGCTGCTGCAAGTTCCTGCCTGAGGTCATGTAGCATGACAAGTCTTCTAAACTTTTTCCATCTTCCAAATGTCTGCCTTCTGATAAGGATAACAGGGCAATTGAGAGGCTTGTTAAAGTTCACATTGCTTCTACTTTGACTTTTAGAGCTATTAATTACCAGACCCACACGGCCAGGTACGCTCTGGCCTTGAAGGCTCAGGCTTGTCAGGTTATCTCTGCCCTCCCTGATTCTGAAGACAAATCCTCTGCCTTATCTCTTTTAGGTTCTGCTTTTCAAGTGGCTCACCACTCTATTAAGTGTAGCTATGATGCTGCTGCTGATGCCTCCTCTAGGGCTGTGGCTTTTGGGTCCATCATGTGTCATTTTTCTCGACTCTGTCTCCAGTCTCTACCTGAGGACATCAAGGCCAAGTTGTTGGATGCTCCTTTGGATAATACACATATTTTGGGACTACTGCTACTGATGTGTTTAAGTCTCTTCAAGAGAAAGGCAAAGCCTTCCTAGACCTTAACATATTTTTGTCTGTCCTATCTGCAAGTAGCAGAGGAACTATCCTTCAGCTTCTTTTGTTTGCAGGCAAACCAGCCAGGCCCCTAAGGGCAGGAAGGATGGGAGGCAGTCCCCCTCTGCTAAGGCTTCTCAGATTTCTGTGGCCCAGAAGCCTCCTTTATCTGATAAACCTACTTCTTTGACAGTTCGTCACCCCCCCCCTCCACCTTTAGACCAGGTTCCTTTGTCCCTTTGGTTCTTCCTTTATCTTCCAAACTGGTATCTTATCACTTCAGACTCTTGGGTTCTTTCTATCATCCATCATGGTTACTCCATGGTATGTAAATCTCTCCCTCTTTTTTCTGGGTTTCCTCAACCTCCTCTAGACCAACTTCCTCATTTCCCACAGGTGCTATGGTCCCTTGTTGAACCAAGGGACCATTTAACCAGTCCCCCCTTCCCAAGTGGAAAGGCATTTTTATTGTAGAATGTTCCTGGTTCCTTGAAAGGAGTGCACTTGGAGACCTATTTTGGATTTCTCCTGGTTCAACTCCTTTCTCAAGATCTCTTATTTTCAGATGCTTACTTTTCAAACTATTTCCTCTTTTAGTACTCCAGGATTTTTGGTGTCCTTGAATCTGAAAGATGCTTACCTTCACATCTCTATTCACTCTATCTTCAGAAGTTTGTTTCTCTGTGTTTTCCCTCATTTTTAGTTCTCTGCTTTTCCCTTTGGCCTCTCTATTGCCCCAATGGAATTTACAAAATGCCTAGCTCATGTGATTGCCTTCTGCAGGCACCAAGGCATTCAGATTTTTCCTTATCTAGACAACCTGTTGCTTCAGGTGCCTTCTCCCAGTCGATTGTTGCAGGATCTGCAGTTCATCATCTCTGTTCTTCAAAGTCTGGGGTTCACTATCAACTTCCAAAAGTCTGTCCTGACTTCCTGTCAGGATTATGTGCATCTGGGATGCAAGATTCAGGCATTGCCAATGTTGGCCTCTCTTCCCCCTCCAAAGGTATTGTCGTTGACTGCCTTCTTTCAGTCTCTTCTTCCTCTGACTGCCTTGCCAGCCAGAGAGCTTCTTCAGGCCCTGGGATTCATAGTCTTTTCTATTCCAATGCTTCCTCTTGCCAGACTGCATATGTGGAAACTTCAATGGTACCTCAAGTTGGTTTGGCTGCAGCATCGTCACCCTCAGAATTTTACTGCACCTCTCCATCCATGTCTCAAGGAGGAGTTTGAATGGTTGATTCAACAGTTTGTTCTCAATCCTGGCTTGCCCTTTTAACCTCCAGTCCATTCTCAAGAGCTGTTGAATGGAGTAGCCTTTTGGCCACCTCAAAGTTCTGGGTCTTTGGTCTTCCCATCAGAAGTCAGAGCATAACAACATACAAAAGATGAGGCCTCTGATTCTGGACCTTCAGGCTTTTCACCCCATGTTCTCTCTGGGCCCCTTGAAGGTATACACAGACATTACAGTGATATGGTATATCAAGAAGCAGGGGGACACAAAATCTTACCTCCTCTGCAGGATGGTGTTTCAGGCTTGGGAAGTGGTTCTCAGTTATCAGTTAACTCTTCAGGCAGTATGCATTCCTTCAGACCACAAACTTGTGGCAGACTCTCTGAACAGGTCCAACATACAGGCTCATGAATGGATGCTTCACAAAGACATCTTTCTGTACATTGTCCATCGGTGGGGTATTTCTTAAGTAGATCATTTTGCCTCCCCCCTCTGAACAGGCAGCTTTCTCTGTTCTGTTCCTGAGTGCCTTGCCATCTGGCCTGGAAGATGGAAGCCCTTTCCCTTCCTTGGAATGGGAGGTTTTTATGCTTTCCTTCCTCTACTTCCAAGCGTGCTGCAAAAGATTCAGCTGGACTCCCCAAAAATATTGCTAGTGACTCTCTTTTGGCCAAGACAGCACTGGATACCTCTGACAATGCATCTGGTCAGGGGCAATCATCAAAAGTTACCTCACTGTCTGAATCTCCTCACACAAGAAAAAGGGTCTCTCATCCATCCCCACTTGTCCACTTTGCAACTTACATTGTGGGTGACAGGGTTTCGATCCCTTTCAGGCACCTCTTTTCTGAGTATTTATTTTTTATTTATTTATTTCGGTTTGATTACCGGGGGAGTCCACTGGGCCAGAAAGTGCCCATTTTCAGTGGAGGCCCGGGGAGAAAAGCTCCATAAGCAATATGATACAATAAAGGTTACATAATGTTGAAGGTAAAGTTACAATTATAAAATTCATACAGTAAGAAAAGCAAATGCATAAAAATATACTTCTAAAACACAGTTAAAGATAGTAGAGAGCACAATTTACAGGAGTTTTCATTCAGGGCAGCAGCCCGGGGAGAAAAGCTCCATAAGCAATATGATACAATAAAGGTTACATAATGTTGAAGGTAAAGTTACAATTATAAAATTCATACAGTAAGAAAAGCAAATGCATAAAAATATAGTTTTAAAACACAGTTAAAGATAGTAGAGAACACAATTTACAGGAGTTTTCATTCAGGGCAGCAGGATTCAACTGTCTGTACTACAAGGCTCTGAGGTTACATGTTATTTACAATATTTACATACTTGGAGTCAAGAGAGACATTTCTCAAACAGAGAGTGTAGCTTAGGTTTGTTTTAGGAGAATAGAAAAATATTTGTTTGAGGGAGCATGGAGAAAGGAGTATAGAGAGCTCAAAGGAGAAATTTCTTAGAATTTATGTAGGGTGAGAGCAGGAACATTTCCGTTTAGAAGACAGGTAAGAGAAAAGTTTGGACTTGAAGGCGTCAGAGTTTGGTATGGTCCTAAGTAAAGGAGGTAGGGAGTTCCATTTTTTGCCTAGAGAGAAAGAGAGAAGGAGCTGGCCTGCAGGACGTTTGGGTTTGTGGATAGAGATTAAATTTTGGTGTTCAGATCTCAGAGATCTATTTGGGATGTATGGGGGAAGGATGTTTGTTAAGGCTGGGCATTTATCTGGGTATAATATTAATTTGTGAGCGGAAGTTAGTTGGAGATAATCTAGGTGGTTAGAGAGTTCTAGCCAGTTCAGGGATTGTAGGGAAAGGCAGTGGTGAGTAGAGTTTTTAGATTTAGTTGCAAATTTAGAGATCTTATTATAGCAAGTTTCAAGTTTGGATGTGTTAGAGGAAGACAGGTTAGTTAGAAGAAGGGCTCCATATAGTAAAGAAGGTACAAGGTAGGTAGTTGCTAAGGTGTGCCTGGAGGAATTGAAGAGAAAGGGGTTATTCCTATAAAGCATACCTAACTTTTGGTGGGTTTTCTTTATGTTTTGTTGTATGTGGATATCGAATTTAAGGTGTTCGTCTATTGTAATGCCGAGGAGTTTTGCAGAAGGGACCACTTCTATAGCAGAGTTGGTTTGGCTTAGGACTTTGAAGGCATTTTTGTCAAAAGAGAAAGCCCTGGAGGGGGGGGGGAAGAAGTATTTTAGATTTATTGGAGTTGAGAGAGAGATGGTTTTGGTGCATCCAGTTCTCAGTAGTAGAGAAAGCTATTTGGGTTTTAGTTAGAAGTTCAGGAAGGTTAGAGGCGGTGCAGACTAAGGTGGAGTCGTCAGCATATTGGATAACTGTTGTGTCAGGAATGACAGAGTGAAGGTTATTTATAAAAATGTTGAAAAGCAAGGGACCAAGGCTGGACCCTTGTGGAACGCCGGTGGGAGTTGGTAAGAAGGAGGAGGTAGAGTTCTTCCATCTGACGGCTTGAGATCTGTCAGATAGGTAACTGGAGAACCAGGAAAGGGTATCTTGGGAGAGATGAAGGTTAGACAGATGAAAGAGAAGGTGTTTGTGGGAGATGGTATCGAAAGCTTTAGAGAGATCTAGGAGTACTGTGGATACTAGTAGTCCAGAATCTCGGGCTCGATTTACAGTTTCTAAGAAGGATAGTAAGGCAGTAATGGTGCTGTGGCTGGGGCAGAAACCGTGTTGGGTGGGTGTTAGGAGATGATTCTGAGTTAAGTAAGGCATAAGTTGGTGGTGGACACATTTTTCTAGAATTTTTGATATTGGTGAAAGTAGGGCAATGGGGCGGAAATTGGAGATATTGGTATTTTTGCCTCCTTTGTGAAGAGGTAGAATTGTAGGCTGAAATGCCAAAGTTTGGGTACACAAGACTCTTTTAAGGATCTGTTAATTAGAATGGAGATTGGGAGAGCAATACCTTCAGCAGCACATTTGAGGAAGGAGGAAGGTAAATTGTCAGGGGCATTGGAGCATGGCTTTAGTTTGAATAGGAGCCTTTTTATAAAAGTGGTTGAAACAGGTTTGAGCTGAAAATTGAGTGGACAGTTATTAGGAGTGTTAGGTGTTGAGGAAGGGAAATTGGATGGATTATTGTTTGGGAAAGATTTGGTTAGCAAAGCTATGGATTCTGTAAAGAAAGTGTTGAATTGAGAGCTTAGTTCCATGTCAGCTATACTAGGGTCAGGGCAGGGATTATTCCTGGACCCTGGATGGAGTAGGGAATTAACTGTTTTCCAGAATTGTTTTTGGTTCTTGTTATTGTCGGACTGAAATTTATTGTAGTAGTTTTTTTTGTCTAAGGTGATAAGTTTTTTTACTTGGTTGCGTAGTTGGTTGATTGGAGCAAGGTAGAAGACATTTTATTTTTCTGGTATGTGCTCAGGGGGTTTTTGTAGGAGGCAAGGAAACCCTCTACCAGAAAATCTTGTACGTCCAAATGGAAGAGATTTTTGATCTGGTGCCATTCTCGTAACCAGAACGCATTTTCAGTGGGGGTCCTTCTGGTCCTCTCTTATTTGCGTGAGTTGCTCCAGTCTGGCTTGGCCTATTCTTCTATGAAGGCCCATCTGTCAACCATTTTAGCTTGTCTGCCCATGAACTCTCCTTTGACTTCTTGTTTTGAGGTCAAGCAATTTCTTAAAGGTGCCCTGCATATTAGGCCTCCAAAAACGCCCATTCTTCCTCCTTGGAACCTTAATTTTGTTTTGGAAAAATGACTCAAGCTCCTTTTGAGCCTTCAGATTCTTCTACTTTGCAACATTGTAACTGGAAGACTGTTTTGTTGCTGGATCCTCTGCTCAGAGGGTTTCTGAGCTCCAAGCCCTTAAGGCCATTCTTCCTCTTTTATTTTTTTCACAAGGACAGGTTATCCCTTCATACTAATCCTTCTTTTATACTGAAGGTAGTCAATGAGTTATCCTTGAATCAGTCGGTACAACTCCCTTTCTTTTTCTCTTCTCCCCAGTCTGCTACTGAGATGGTCTTGCGTACATCGGATTTGCACAGACAGCTCAAGTACTGTTTGGATAAAGCTAGGACTATTCGCAAGCATGGTCAACTTTTTGTTTCCTTTCATTCCAGGTCCTTGGGTTTGGATGTTTCTAAGCAAACCATCTCCTCCTGGATATCTAAGGCCATTTCCTTTACTATTCTTTTCATGGCAAATCTCTGCTTCTGTTAAAGCTCATTCCACTAGGGCTGTTGCCTCTTCTGGTGCCTTTCAAGGGGTTCCCACTAATTCCATCCTTGAAGTTGCTACTTGCTCTTTAGTGCATACTTTTACTAACCATTATAAGTTGGATATGGTTTCTACGGCCAGTGCAGCTTTTGCTGAAACTATTTTACTTGGGTTTGAGGGCTCTTCTCAGCCTTCCGTTCTGTTTCTTGAGCTTTTTTACTCTCCCTTCTGTTACAAATATTGCAACAGTGACATGGAAGGATATAGTGCAATTGTGCTAAATCTTACCATAACAGTAGATGTTCTTCTCTTCACTGTTGCAATATTCACTCCCTCCCCTCCAATCCCCACTTGTTTATTCTGCATTTTTTTCCTTTTGGGTGTGCACAAACTCCTTTGTCCTATGATGGCTGTTCTCTTGTGGGGCAATTCAGTTCTAGGTAGTTGCATCCATACATCCCTTTAATGCCCTATGTTCTGTGCTGGGAGCATAAATATGATATATGGTGCAAAATTCTATAATGAATACTGCAATAATGAAGAGAAGGACTTCCACTGTTAAGTTAAGATTTTACAGAACTGTGCTTTCCTCAGGAAATTGGGTAGAGGAGAAACAAAGTTAAGGTCCTGCATAACCTTGCCTTTATCCTGCAAGGTTTTAAGCAAATCTGCAGCTGCAACAGTGCCAAAAAAAAGATTCTGGTTATCTAAGGAGGAATATGAAAGTTTGGCCTTAAATGTACCATGGTAAAGCCTGCAGGTACAACCAGGAGCATCTCTTCATGACAGAACCAGATGCAACATCCCTACAGGATGCAACACCTGCATCAGAGCTGCATTTAATGGAATGACAAACTACCTGGTTATACTTCATACCATGCTGTTCGGCCCCAAAACTTGGACCGAACCACAAAAGGAGGGGGAGTATCAATATTCGTCAAAGATACCCACACCTCCAGGTTGGTGGCACAGCACGAAGCATCAGAGACTATCCATGTGCAACTAACTGTGGGTGCCTTCCAGTTTATAGCCTGCTACAAACCACCCTCCCAAACACAGGAACCCCACTCGGCCTTCCTGAGAATACTGGAAAATATGAAGGTCTCTCCAAACACCATTATATTGGGCAACTTCAACTACCCAAACATAGACTGGGAGCATTACTCTAGCTCCAACACCCTAGCCCAATGGTTCCTAGAAATTATAAACTCAAATGCTATGGAACAACTTGTTACCACTCCCACAAGAGGGGAAAACATACTGGACCTGATCATCACCAACATGGGGACACTAAGCTCCAGACCAGAAGTGTATCCCTCACTGGTAAGATCAGACCATAAACTAATCTCACTGGATATTCACATCCCGACCCCACCCCCTGCCCAGAAAACCACAGTGAAAAACTTCTCTAAAGCAAATTTCACACACCTCAAAACCGAGGCGAAATCTTTCAAAGCCCCCGGGCCTGTGGAAAATACGACCCAGACCGCAGAATCCTTTATAAACGCATTCTATGAACACCTTCAGGAAAGCATGGATCATGCAATCCCAAATAAAACCAAGACCCAATCCTCCAAAGGCAGGCGTCCTGTCTGGTGGACCCCAGCCATAAACAAACTATACAATAGAAGGAGGAAGCTACTACATGATAGAGCAAAATCCCAAAAAGGGAAGGCATCTCTGATCAGTATTAGCAAAAACTACGGGCACTCATAAAATTGTCTAAGGCCAGCTTCGAGAGAAAAATTGCACAGGACACTCAGGATAATCACAAGGCTTTCTTTAGTTATGTTAGGAACCTGGGTGGGAATTCCCAGATATGCTCAGAATTAGTCCAAAATGACAAAAATACACCGAGCCCACAGACATTGCCAACATCCTAGCTGACAGGTTCAGTGCAAAATTCTCCCCTCCCCACCAAAAGGGCAAATATCTATCCCAACAGAGTGCTGCCCCTGACATCTCAGATGCTCAGGTAAGAGCCGCCTCTCCAAAGCAAAAACACAGCATCAATGGGACCAGATGGTGTCCCGGGCTGCGTCCTACATGAACTCCAAGAAGAGCTAAACCCAAACATAAAACTACTGTTCAATCTTAGCCTTACTACAGGATATGTACCCAAAGAGTGGCATACAGCAACAGTGGTCCCTCTCCACAAAGGTGGTGCCTCAACGGATCCTGGAAACTATCGCCCCATAAGCCTGACTAGCTTGGTCTGCAAAGCTATGGAAAGGATCATCATGGACCTCATAAATAAAGATATTGGGGACCTACAGACACTGGACCCTACCCAGTTTGGCTTTGTTAAGGGCAGATCCTGCCTCTTAAACCTGGTCGTTTTCTTTGAAACAGTCACCAAGGCCATTGACGAGGGGAAGGTGGTCCACACAGCCTACCTGGACCTCGCAAAAGCCTTCGATACAATACCCCACTTGGGCATTATAGATAAGCTCACCAGCTTAAATATAAACCCCTATGTCACTAGATGGGTTGCAAACTGGCTCAAGGACAGAACCCACATGGTTAGAATTGCTGGAGCCATGTCAGACTCCAAACCAGTTACAAGTGGCATCCCACAAGGCTCAGTCCTGGGACCTCTCTTGTTCGGTATATATTTCTCGGTACAGGCCAACACGGAAGGACTGTGGCTGACCAAGTTCGCAGATGACTGCAAACTGGGCGCCATAATCAACTCTCCAGCCGACACAAGCATCCTCCAAAAGGGCCTCATAGAAACAGACAACTGGTGCCAAAGCCATGGCCTCAAGCTAAACGCCAAAAAGTGTATAGTCATCCCCTTTGGCAAAAACAAAGTGCCCACAAATTACCACATAGGTGGAAATCCATTAAGTACAGAAGAAGTCATTAGGGACCTGGGGACCCAAGTTGATAGCAATCTCTCATTTGACAACCACGTGGCCAAAGTGGTTAGAAAAACATTTTATATAGCCCACCTAATCATGAAGGGATTCACATCTAGATCAGGGGAGGTCATCATGCCTCTTTACTCATCCCTCATCAGGCCCATAATTGAGTACAATGCCCCTTTTGGGATGCACCTTACCAGACACCTGCAGCAACTGGAAAGACCCCAAAAGTACCTCACCAAGAGGATCAAAGGGCTCAAACAGATGCCATATGCTGCCCGGTTAAAGAAACTCCAGCTCTACTCAGTGGCATACCGCCTGCTCAGAGGCGATCTGTGCCTGACGTATAAAGCCATGTTCAACCCGGAATTAATGGACATGCTGCACCTCAGAAAATCCAAATCCCATCGAGCTACGCGCTCGAGACTTGAACCTCAGCACTGAAATAAATAGGACATGCTGGAGGGACAGATTCATAACCCAGAGGCTCCCTTCACTCTGGAATAAAATCCCAGTCCAGGTTAGGCAGAGTCCCACATTGACTCTCTTCAAGAGGAATCTTGATGAGTGGATGGGAGATCGTAGGTTTACCCCGGCTATCACTTCTGTGTCACTGTTAGACAGAGGCACAGTATGCTAACCTCAAAAAAAGGCATAGCAAAATTAATTTAAAATGGGTGGCGAAAGCCAAACACACTCTGGCTAGGCTTATAAATGCCCTAGGGCAGATAGCCTAGTATGAACCTATGAACCTGAGAGGAAGAACTCAGAAGAGAAAGAACTAAAGTCTTCCTCTCAGAGTCAACGCCCCACCCGCACCCTCAGGTTGGGAGAGAAGAGCCAGGACATATCATCATGTGGGTCTGATAACTAATGGCCCTAAAGGCCAAAGTAGCACTAGTATACCCTTTATTCCCCATATCTGTTCATAGCATGGCTGTCCTTGTCAGAAGGTAGAGGCTTGGAAGAGGAAATGAGTTTGGATGGCTTATCTGTCGACATGAAAACTACAGCTGGATCAGATGAAAGACTTTATGATCCTCAAGCACTTTATACAATCTGTCTGGCTTCTTAGGGGTCAGAGATTGACAGTCAGGAGCCTGGGAAACTGATATGTCCAACAGTGCAGCTAAGACAGAAGGTACTGCAGAAGGTCGGGGAGAGGTCCATTTGCAAGATCTCATAGAATGTTGTTCGAACCTCTGAGACTTGAGAACTGTCGCACTAAGTGTTTCATCATACACACCACTGTATCCTCAAAGGATAATTCCTCAAAAGGAGAGTCTGGGGGCAAATAATCTTCATCAGACCCCAAAACCAAAGGAGAGTGCATTTGTGAGGAATATGCTAAGGGTTCTTCACTAGAGTCCAGATCTTCATCAGAAGATGGGGTGGAAGACCAGGGAGCAGCACCATCAGGGGCAGACAATCCTAATGGGGGGGGGGGGTCAGAGCCATTCGGGCATTAAACAGTCCCTGAGTAAAATCCTATCTCTCCTTGTAAGGATGCTTAGCCACAGGAGCCACATGTTTGGTTTCCAGTTTCATTTTTAAAGGAACATCTTGCCTTGGCAAATCTAGGGGGCTCAGAGCACTGCCTAGATTCAATGAAAGTACTGGACACTTTTTCCTCAACTAAAATTTGAGGAATCCCCCAGGCCCATCAGATATAATCAGCTGTGGCCCCACCTCTACATTTGTACCAGGTGTACGCACAGCCTCAGTGGGTGTGTAAGTAGCCAGTTCCATCACAGCCTCCAACTGTGCTGCGGCAGAGGGAACTGGCATCAGCACTGGCTGGTCCTTTGTTTTTTCATCCAGAAGCAGGTGTCTGGTGGAGGCTGGACAGATTCAATATGCACTCTTTTAGCTTTTTTTTTTTTTTTTTTTTTTTTAAAGAGGTGGCCGAACTTCACATTGGGCAGATTTGGCCATGGTACTCTGGGTCGGTAACGTCAAATGCTGGTTTTCCAGATAAATAGAGTGGTGTCAGCCTGGGACGACATGCTCGACAAGCCGCATTGCTTCGCAAGAGGCAGCTTGCACCTGTCACCTCCTAGGCTTTCGAATACTGGCCGAGGCTCTTGCTGCCCCCATAGTGCCTTTTTTTAGGCAAGGCTCAAAAGTCAAACCCACGTCCGTAAACAGCACAATTAACAAAAAACTGAGGGTTATGCTACTCAATGCCAGGAGTTTAAATCTCAGAAAGCACACGCTCGAAGCACTCCTCAGTATGGAGAACATCGACATCTGTGCAGTAACTGAAACCTGGTTCAAGGCTCCAGAGAGCACCCCAGCACTACCGGGCTACAACTCATACCACACGTTTTGGCCACAGAACACAGACTGAAACACAAAAGGAGGGGGGTGTATCCATATTCATCAAGGATACCTACACCTCCAGGTTAGTGGCGCAGCATGATACCTCTGAGATCATCCATGTGCAACTAACATCAGGCAAATCTGCAATGCAAATTGTGGCCTGCTACAGATCACCCTCCATGACCCAGGACCACCACTCTACCTTTCTGGAGACACTGGAAAACATGAAGGTCCTACCAAACACCCTGATATTGGGCAATTTCAATTACCCTACCATTCACTGGGAAAACTACTCGAGTACAAATTCCCAGGCCCAGCGCTTCCTGGAATTCATCAACTTAAATGCCCTGGATCAGCTGGTAAACTCCCCTACCAGAGGTGAAAACATATTGGACCTGGTCTTCACCAACATGGGCGACAGGTGATCCACACTAGAGGTCAACCCATCACTGGTTAGATCAGACCATAAACTAATCACTCTGGATGTCCACTCCCCACCACCACCCCCAACTAAGGAAACCACAGTAAAAAAACTTTTCTAAAGCAAACTTCACCTTACTTAAGACAGAGGTGGTAAGTTTCACAGCCCCCACGCTAAAGCATAACGCTGCCCAAGATGCAGAAACCTTTACAAATGTACTCTCTGAACACCTACAAGGGATGCATGGATCGTGCCATCCCTAACAAAACCAAGACTCACTCCTATAAGAGAAGGAAACCAGTTTGGTGGACACCTGCAATAAACAGGCTATACAATAGGAGGAAACTAGTTCAGAAAAAAACAAATTCCAAGAAGGAAAGACATCCCTGATCAGTATCAGTAAGAAACTGAGGTCCCTCATGAAATCATGCAAGGCTAACATTGAAAGAAAAATAGCCAAGGATTCAAAAGATAACCACAAAGCCTTCTTTAGCTATGTTAAGAATCTAAGTGGCAACTCACAGATATGCACTGAACTAGTGCAAAATAGCACAAAATATACTGAACCTACTGATATTGCCAACATCCTGGCAGATAGATCCATTGCAAACTTCACCCCCCCCTCTCACCTCCAAAAGGGCCCACAACAATACCGGAAAAGTGTAGTGTCCCAAAAATCACAGAGGCACAGGTGAAAACAGCCCTTTCAAAAGCCGAAAACACAGCATCAATGGGACCAGATGGTGTCCCAGGCTGCGTCTTGCACGAACTACAGAACGAACTAACCCCCCACCTAAACACGCTGTTCAACGTCAGCCTGTCCACAGGCTACCTGCCCATAGAATGGCACACAGCAATGGTTATTCCTCTCCACAAAGGAGGGGCCACAACTGACCCTGGTAACTATCGCCCCATAAGCCTGACTAGCCTGGTCTGCAAGGCTATGGAGCGCATCTTCATGGAACTCATTAACAAAGACATTGGGAACCTCCAAACACTTGACCCAGTCCAGTTCGGCTTTGTTAAAGGCAGATCATGCCTACTAAACCTGGTTGACTTCTTCGAGACAGTCACCAAGGCCACAGACGAGGGAAAGGTGGTTCACACAGCCTACCTTGACCTCGCCAAGGGTTTCAACACCATTCCCCACTCAGGTATTACAGAAAAACTCACCAGCCTGGCCATAACCCCTACATCACGAGATGGGTTGCGAACTGGTTTACAGACAGAATTCACACGGTAAGAATAGTGGGCTCCAGGTCTGACTCTAAACCAGTCACAAGTGGTGTCCTGCAAGGAACGGCACTGGGACCCTCACTGTTCGGCATATACTTCTGAGAAGTACAGGCAAACACAGGAGAAATATGGCTAACCAAGTTCGCCGATGACTGTAAACTGGGAGCCATAAATGACTCTCCGGCTGACACGGACATCCTCCAAAAGGGCCTTACTGAGACGCACACCTGGTGTCAAAGTCATGGCCTCAAGCTAAATGCCAAAAAATGCATAGTCATCCCATTTGGGAAAAACAAAACACCCACGAATTACAAAACAGGTGGCAGCCCCCTTAATACAGAAGAGGTAATAAGAGATCTGTGGACCCAAGTAGATAGTAATCTCTCCTTTGACAATCATATTGCCAAAGTAGTTAGGAAATCCTTCTATGTCGCCCATCTAATTACTAAAGGGTTTGCATCTAGAAATTAAGAGGTTATAGTGCCCCTCTACTCATCACTCATTAGACCCATCATAGAGTACAATGCCCCATCTGGGATGTACCTCACAAGACACTTCCAACAGCTGGAAAGACCACAAAAGTACCTCACCAAGAGGATTACTGGTCTCAAACATATGTCCTATGCAGCCCGACTGAAAAAAATCTGGCTGTACTCAGTGGCATATCGCTTACTCAGAGGTGATCTCTGCCTGACTTACAAAGACATGTCCAACTCAGAACTGATGGACATGCTCCACCTAAAGAAATCCAAGTCACTGCGAGCCACGCACTCTAGTGAGCTAAACCTCACCACAACAATAAATAGAACACGCTGGAGGGATAGATTCCTGTCACAGAGACTCCCCATGCTTTGGAACAAAATTCCAAATTACATCAGGCAGAGCCCCTCACTAACACTCTTCAAGAGAAACCTTGACGAGTGAATGGGTAGCAGAAAATGCACCCCTGGGATCACTTCATTGGCTCTGCTTGACAGAGGATCAGTTAATTAATCAATGGGGTGGCGAAAGCCGACACACTCTGGCTAGGCTTATAAATGCCCTCAAGCAGATAGCCTAGTACCTACCTATGAACCTATAAATGGCTGTGGAGTGCCTTAGAGACAAACACCTGACAGAAATCACACTAAGTATGGTCTTGCGTAGCACCCAAACAAAAAAGAAATGTATTGTGCTTACTGTTATGGGGAATCTTCCTCCCACACTCATTTTCACCTGCTGGATGACATGAAAACCAAATACAAGGAGAAAAAAAGAAAAGAAGGAACCCCAGTGGGGCACTTACCTGTATAAGGTTCGGTAGATGAACCAGCTCAGTGAATCATGAACTGACCAAATTCAGAAGTAGCGTTCAGACTGGCAGCAAAGAAACTCTGATGGTTAGGTATTCATATGTTACAGATGCTCCTTACGCCTTGTACGTCGGACATGTGTCTGACGTATGATGCCTTGGAGGTGTGAAAAGCTTTGGTATACTGGTCAGATATTAGGCTATCCTTGGCAGGCTGTCTCAAGGGTAAACAATATGGACAGTTAATTTTTGAAGAAATTTAAGAAAATATTTGGTATGGAAGAACTGAATTCAGTAGCAGTGTCTCAGAATTCATACATTATTCCCCAAGGTACAAAAACTGGGCTAGGCTGGACAGAAATTATACTTCACAGGAACATGTGCATTTAATTGAAAGTTTTGAAAAGCATCCAATGATTATTTTAGATCATTTGACAATTACAACTAAAATAAAAACGCAGGGTAATGAAATAAAAATAAGATGTCAGAGCATTCCATACTCGGCCCTATGCTCTTTAATATTTTCATTAATGACTTCTACACACCAATTCCCAACACCAGAATAGTACAATATGCAGATGACTCAACACTAGTCTGCTCTGCCTCCAACCTCCTTGAGCTTCAAACTAAAACTCAATCTGCTTTCTCAACTACCGAGAAATGGATGCTTCAAAATCATCTCTCCCTAAATGCCAATAAATCTAAAATCCCACTATTCTCTCCCCATCAGAATCTATCCCTCTTGACAAAACCTCCTTTAAAATTACCAGCCATGCTAACTCCACTATAGAAATTGTTCCTTTTGCCAAACTTCTTGGAGTTACTATTGACGAGCAACTAAAATTTGATACCCATATTCAACTAAATATTAACAAAACACATCAGAAACTTGGCATGCTGTACAGAAACTCACACTTCCTCTCCCCCTCAACTAAACAGACCCTTGCCTCAACCTACTTACTACCCTCTCTGATGTATCGTGCTCCCTTACTAACCAATCTATCTTCCTCCAACTCTTCTAGACTGGAAACCTGCTACAATAAAATCTCAAAGTTTGCAACTTCATCCAAATACTCTACTCACCACTGTACACCTCTCCACCAGCTGCAGTGGCTAGAATTTCCCAATTACCTGGACTACCTCCAACTCTGTACAGCCCACAAGCTTATTTTCAAAACCTAATACATGTCCAGCACTTGCTAACATCTTACCTTCATACACCCCTCACAGACGTCTAAGATCTGCCCACCAAAACCTAATCTCAGTGTATAAACCAAATCGTCCCACTGGGCAGCTACTTTTATCCTTTACCTTAGCCAAAAAATGGAACTCTCTCCCTTCATCTCTACGGATCTCTGAAAACTTTGAACACTTCAAAACCCAGCTCCATTCCTACCTCTCCCATACTTGGAAGTGCAACTGCTCTCTACCTACCTAACTTCCTTAACTCATGATCACTTTTATCACATTCAAAGTCCCATTCTTTCCTTACTTACCAGGGATCTATCCCTCGATAACTACTTTCAGATCGCTATCTGACATTTCTAACCAATGTACAAATTCTACTCTATATTACTGTTCTCAACCTACAAACATATAAATATGTATAATATATTGTATATATGTTGCAGTTTAACTGTTCTTAGTTTGCTATTTAATACTTACAAGTTACTGCACCTCTTTGCTACTTACTGTGTATTGTATTTTGTTAACTTCGAATTATCTAGCTTTTCTCTGTACTATGTACTCTGAATTATGTAGTTTATACTTTGTACTATGGAGCTTTTCTCCCCGGGCCTCCACTGAAAACGGGCTCTTTGAGCCCAGTGGACCTCCCCAATCACCAAACTGGAAATAAATAATAAATAAATAAATAAGGCATTGTCACTTCCATACCTACCTGTTAAACAGAGAGGAATTTAATGAATGGATAGTGGAAACTATTCAGGTGCTATTAGGGAAGATAAAAAATTCTTCAAAAAAATATAACCAAGGAGTGTGATAAAATGAAAGTGGAGTTGAAAAATAGGGTAGAAATAAAAGATAAAGAATAAGACATATGGTTAAGAAATAAGAATTATTTAGAGGGGCTGACAAAGAAAGTATTGGAGAACGAGTAATCTCACAGAACTAGAAAAAGCACAACTGCAGAGTGCTAAAGAGAAAATAATGGACTATCTGGATAATATGCACAAGTTTAGAAAGTTTTTGTTAAGCAACTCTTTTTGGATAGTAACTCCAAAGCACAAAAGCTTTTAGAACAATGGCTCAGGCAACAGAAAGCAGAAAGTAGAAAGGGTTGTTGCTAAGCTTAGGAAGCCTGTAACAAGAAAAATAACCAGAGATGCTGTAGAGGTATTAGAAATATTCCAAATGGAAGTATTTATGGAAGAATTAAATATACCAAGGTTAGAGGTAGATGATGCTCAATTATTAACAGGATAGGAAGAGATGAGACAAAAACAATGATGTATAACCAACTAGAAGAAAGTATCCATGAGCAGATGGTATTCTGGTGGAAGTCTGAAAGTTAGGAGGGAAAAAAGTGATAAAGACCTGGAAGGTTTTGTCTAACAGTATTTTAAAAGGACATACTGGTGAGCACGAATAAAAAACTGTTGCAAACGAAGAAACAATACCACGGTGCCAAAGAACACTGATGGATTTAACGTTCTTTATTTGAAGGTCAACGTTTTCGCCTCCGCTATGCAGAAGCTTCCTCAGAAAGGCAAATAGTGAGAAATAAAAGCGCCAATTTTTAAATGATAAAATCATGATGTCACTTCCTTGGATACTTTGTAGCCAAGTTGAACGCCAAAGAAGAATATGTCACTACAATGAAGCAAGTACAGTATATGTATATGCAAAGTACTAACCATATAAAATAAAAATAAAATAACTATAAAAATGAAACATTTAAGATCATAGCATTTCATTTACATGAATGTATAAAAACACTCTAAAACACACTAGAACACTACATTCAAAAAATGATGGCCAATATAAAGTGTAAAGGAGCAGTTACTGAAATGTGTTCATATCATCTCATATAACTTTTGTATCTTAAGATAGAAGAGATATTGCAACACTCATTTAAGCCAGGATATGAATAAGCATCCAAACCAATTTGCCACTCTAGTTCCCTCGTCTCTAGAACCAAAGGCTGGGGCCCACCTCTAACACCCGTGGTGACATGTTCAATCCCCATAAATTGAAAACTATGTCCCGTGTTGTTCAAAATGTGTTTAGACAATGCGTTGTCAGTTTTTTAATTTTTTATGGCATAACAATGCTGGTAAATACGGTCGCTGAGCCTGCGGTCAGTTTTCCCTATGTAAAAACAAGGACAACAGACGCAGAAAGCAGCATAGACAACGGATTTAGTATTACAGTTGATTTTTGAATTAATAGTATATTTCCTATCTCTGATGGTAAAAGAGCTGCCTAGCCTTAAGTATTTACATCTGTTGCAGAATCCACAGGGAACTGTGCCAACTTGCCTAGTGAACTGGGGGGGTGCCCTAGATCTTTGCAGTAGTTCCTTCAAGTTATTCCCTCTTCTGTAAACAACAGAGGGGCATGGGCCTAATTTTTGGAGTAATGTGGGATTATTGTGAATGAAATACCAATTCTTTTTAATAATAGCCCAAATAACACCAACATGTCTGCAGAATGTCAAAACAAGACTAGCCTTGAAGTCAACTGCAGGGTGGGTGACATTAATATTCATATTGACCCCTAAACATTCATCAGGCACGTGACAAATTAGTGTGTCATTTGAGGGAGTAAACCCTTGGCAATTGCTTGATAGTAAAGGTTTATAAAAACCATTTTCTCTTTTCATAGAAACCTCCTCAATCAAGTCATCAATCAGTGGGCCAGGGTAACCCCTATTACAAAAAGTACAGTTTTGTACCTACCATAAATGTAGATGTTCGAAGATCCACATTGCTGCAGTCCTTACATATGGGTAGTCAGCTGTCCTCGGTCGGCCCGAATACCAAAGTATTAGGCTGACGTCGGTCAAGGCGCTTAAAACTGACATCAGGACGTCAGGGTACAAAAGCGCATGACCGACGTCATTTCCTCAGTCTTTTCTTGCCCCAGATGCCAGAAGGCCCTAACAAGAAAGGCCAAAGCCAAAAACCAGCAAAACCTAACCAACCACCCGTGCACTAACCATATTTACAATATGTACAACACAAACCACACCACCACCTTCAACAACAGAGGGAAGGAGGAGGTAATTGGACTGCAGCAATGTGGATCTTGAACATCTACATTTATGGTAGGTACAAAACTGTACTATGTTCTTCATCTCACATTGCTGCAGTCCTTACATATGGGTAGAATCCCAAAGCAGAGGTAAGGGAGGATGGCAAAACTATAAAGCATTAGGAGCTGCCAACATGCCCTGTAAAATTGCAGTGGCAAATCCAGCCCTAGATTTAGAGTAAAGTGGAAGGTAGTAATGCTTAGAGAAAGTATGCACTGAACTCCAAGTAGCTGCTTCCAAAATATCTTTAGTAGCCACCCCTTAAAAAGCTGTAGAAGTGGCAGTAGCCCTAGTGGAATGAGGCCTAATCCCAGCTGGAATCTCCTTACCATGATGGGAATAACAGAAAGCAATACAAAACCAATCCACTTAGAAATAGTTTGTTTTGAAACAGGTTTGCCCTGAGAACCCAAAGCAAAAGAAACAAACAACTGCTGAGACTGCCTGAACCCTTTAGTTCTGCTCAAATAATATCGCAACTGTCTGTGTATATCCAAAGTGTGCAAAATCCTTTCCCCTTTATTTTGGGGGTTTGCATAAAAAGTAGGCAAATGAATAGTTTGGTTTAAAGCCACACTAGAAACCACTTTAGGCATAAAAGAAGGGTTAGTACGCAAAGACACCCTATCCTTGTGGAAAATTAAGAAAGGCTCAACTGCCATAAGGGCCTGTAATTCAGAAACCCTTCTCGCAGAGGTAATGGCCAACAAAAAGCAGTCTTCCATGATAAATATTTCAACTCTGCCGATGCTGCAGGCTCAAAAGGTTGTAGAGTGAGTTTCTCCAACACAAAATTGAGATCCCAAGCAGGAGTAGGAGCTCTACGTGGGGTCTTACATTCTTTGCCCCTCTAAGGAATTGCTTAAACAAAGGCTGAGAAAATAATGGTGGGTCACAGTCATAGTGAGCAGAAATTGCTGCAGCATGAACCTTTATAGAGGAGAAGGACAAACCTTTGTCCAATAACTCAGTAAGGTATTGAAGCAACACTTAAATTAGGTTTAGAAACATCAAAGTCCTTTGCTGTACTCCAAAATAAAAATCTCCTCCATTTATCTGCGTAAACTTTCCTTGTACTAGGCCTTCTGGCCTCCAAAATAACATTCAAAACTTGTTGTGGAAGCTGAGACCCTCCAGGGTTTAAAACAGAATATGCCAGGCTGTCAGATGTAGAGAATGAAGTTTGACATTGAGTAAATGACTGTTCTCCTGAGACAGCAGGTGAGGAATCGAAGGCAAAGGCCATGGAGGCTCCTGTACCAGACTTCTCAGTAATGGGTACCAGTGCTGTCAAGGCCAATCTGGAGCTATTAAAATCATGTTTGGCTTGTCCTGTCTGACCTTCAGCAGTACCTTTGGGAGGAGAGGCAGAGGTGGAAAGGCATACACGTGAAGATTGCTCCAATTGAATGAGAGAGCATCCACTTTCCAAGCTGTGGGATGAAACCTTTTGTGCAAAACTTTGGCAGCTGGTAATTTAGTGGAGAAGCGAACAGATCTATGTCTGGAGTTCCCCATAACACTGTCAATCTCTGAAATACATGAGGATCCAATTTCCACTCGTGGGGATCCATAATTTGTCTGCTCAACACATCTGCTAAGGAGTTCTGTGCTCCTGGCAGAAACCTTGCCTGAAGATTTAGCTGTAAACTGAGAGCAGTCTCCCACAAAATCATTGCTTGTCTGCATAGAGGATAAGAATCGTTCCCCTTGCTTGTTGATGTACCACATGACAGTTGTGTTGTCTGTTTGAATCAACACCTGCCCTGGAAGAAGTAAATCCTTGAAAGCTATCAATGCAAATTGGACTGCTAACATCTCCTTCAAGTTGATATGTAGATGTTGAAGTCTGGCAGGCCACGTGTCTTGTACCCATTTTCCATTTAGATGAGCTCCCCAAGCTTTGTCTGAGGCATCTGTCGTTAAAATCTGACTCGCCTCTGGCCGGGTCACAGAGAGTCCCTTGTTTAGGTGACATTCCTGAGCCCACCACAAAAATTCCTTTTGAATGCAAGGTATTATCTGAATGACAGTGTCCAAATCTTGGCAGTGCTGTGTCCACACATTCTTGAGATACCATTGTAGCTTCCTCATATGCAGTTTGGCATTGGGAAGTACCAGAATACAAGATGCCATGAACCCCAAGGCTTGAAGGACTGTCCTTGCAGTCAGCCTGGACTGACGAGAAAACTGGTGGAAGTAAAGAGAAAGATTCTTTTGTTTGTCCGGGGTCAAAAAGGCCATCTGGGATGCTGTATTCAGTCTCACACCCAGAAAGCACATGTCCTGAGAGGGTACTAGACTGGACTTTATTTCGTTCACAGAATACCCCAGGCATCTTAACACTGCCATCACATACTGTAAATGATGAAGAAGTTCGTCCTTTTCTTGGGCCAGAATCAGGCAATCGTCCAAATAAGGATAGATCTGTATTCCTCTTAGCCTGAAGAAAGCTACCACTGGAGCCAGAACCTTCGTGAACACTCTGGGCAGTAGATAAGCCAAAGGGCAATGCAGAGAACTGATAATGTGAAGTCCCAGCCCGAAAACGCAGATACTTCCTGCAACTGGGCCTGATAGGAACATGAAGGTAAGCCTCCTTGAGATCCAGAGTCACCATCCAGTGATCTTTGCCCAGCAGAGGTAAAAGCTGTTGTAACGTCAACATTTTGAACTTGGGAATGTCCAGATATGTGTTGAGGATAGATAAATCCAAAATTGGTCTCCACGTGTTTCCTTTCTTTGGTACTAGAAACAGGCGAGAATAAAATCCCAGGCCCACTTCTGGCAGAGGGACCGGTTGTATGGCCCCTATTTGAAGTAGTAGAGAAATTTGTTTGCAAGCCTCTAGTCTTTGCTGAGGAGGAACGTCCGGCATGCCTTTGAAAGGAGGCAAGGTATGGAAATAAAACTTGTAACCCTGGTGTATGATATCCAATACCCATTTGTCTTGGGTAATCAACATCCAATTTTCCTTGAAGAGTGCTAACCTTCCTCCCAAAGGTGCTGCCAGGCAAGAAGGATCTGGCAGCTGAAAAAGTAGGTCATTGGGCCTGTTTACGAAAGGACTGGCCCCTGCCCTCACCCGAAGATTGTGCAGGTGAACTCCCTGTTCTAGGCCTGAAAGAACTCTGAGCTCTGCCCCTACCACGTCTAGATCTACCCCTAGACTGAGAATCATAAGAAGGATACGTCCACCCCTTAGCAGGCCAATTCCTACTAAACTTGAGGCTGAACTTGCAAAAAATCTTTAACAGCCTGCATAGACTTAGCCTTGTCTTCCATTTTCTTCAAGACTGACTCCACAGGTGAACCAAACAACACATCAGACTGCAAAGGAGCATCCAAAATCCTTGTCTTAACATGGTCAGATAAATTCTGATCCTTCAGCCAGGCGTGCCTGCGAAGAACTGAGCCAGTGGCAGCCACCCTAGACGAGGCCTGCACAGCATCAAAACCACACTGTAATGAATGCTTACCCACCTGTTCAGAGACATGCACCAAATCTTGTAATTCTTTACACTCAATGCCTTCCGCCAGAGCATCCACCTTAGACTTCAATTGAGAAAGAAGAAAGTTTTGATATTTCAACATATGAAACTGGCAATTCAAAGCCCTCATAGCTAAGGTAGAAGATGTATAGACCTTCTTTCCCCATCTATCCAAAGCTCTGGCTTCTTTATCTAGAGGAACCGGATTTTTACAACAGAGGCCTTGACACCCTTAGGTCCCTGACTAATAGTTTCTGGGTCCGCCCTAGGACTCTTATAAAGATATTTATGAGCCTCAGGCACCCTGTAATACCTATCCGGTTTAACAGGAGCAGGAGGCAGAGAATCAGGATTAAGTGAAGCCTCTGCAAACACATCTTCCACAACATCCAGAACAGGGGTATAGCCAAGGGCCTATGCTGGGGTAACAGCAAAAACTCCCTAAGCCTTTTCCTAGAATCAGAGAAGTCCTGACCTTCCCACTTAAAATGTTCCCTCATAGAATGAAGTGTCTCTGAAAAGAAAAATCCTCTGGAGGAGAAGCAGAAGGAGTGGAATCATCTGCATCAGAATCAGAATAAGGAGAGTACTCCTGCAAGTCTTCAGCTGAAGACTCTGAAACATCCAAAGCCTGCTCAAAACTTCCCAACTCTGGCTCCACCCTAGGCCTCTTATCAGGAGGGGGCAAAGAACCTCTAATCAGAGTAATCAAATCTTCTGCCATTTTAAGCATGTGCTTCTTAGGCACAGACCCTGCTGAACTAGGAGTGACACCAACAGAAGCTAAAACTGGCCTGCCTCTGGGAGAAGCCTTGGAAACAGAAGGAGAAGGCCTAACCACCCTAGGAAGGGAGGGGATTACAGTAACTTGAGAAGCCCCTTCAGCCTGACCTGCCTCCTGAGAGACCACCTCCTGCAAAATCAAAGTCTCCCCCTGAGACTCCAGAGAAGTCTCCGTCGGAACCACCGGTTCCACTGAAGCCTCTAAAGAACTGGCGTCCGGAACGGACGACTCATCTTGTCTGGGTTTAACTGCTTTGTCTTTGCGCTTCTTCGCAGAAGCGGGCGCCGGAGAATCCGACGGCATATTATAATTGCACCGCTTCCCAAAGACCAGTCTAGCACAATCTAACCTTCGCTTAATAGTGCGTTTATTGAACCTAGCACAAAAGCGACACCCAACAACGTCGTGCTCAGGCCCCAAACAAGGAATACACAAAGAATGATAATCCCTATGCGGTATCTGTTTCCCACAAGAAATACAGTTATTCACTTTTTCTGACATCCGTAAAACACTGAGGCAAGAAAAACAAAATATTCTAACGGGTACTTAGCCAACTTGGATTCGGTCTGAAACTCCGAATTCGAAAAATTTCAGAACGCCAAACGGCACTTGCAACGCTGCTTCTGCATCGGACCATGCGGCAAAAAAGACTGAGGAAATTACGTCGGTCATGCGCTTTTGTACCCTGACGTCCTGATGTCAGTTTTAAGCGCCTTGACCGACGTCAGCCTAATACTTTGGTATTCGGGCCGACCGAGGACAGCGGACTACCCATATGTAAGGACTGCAGCAATGTGAGATGAAGAACATCATGTCTTTTAAAAAAGAACACTCCAAGTTGAATGCTTCAAGTGTGCTACACATACGCACGGCCCTTACCAATTGACCTTTGACGATTGATCTTTTTTGTTTGGGCGGGTGGTTGCTAGAGAAATGTAGGAAGGCATTACAATAGGTCGGTTTCCTATGGATACAGGACAGGAAACGGTTATTAACCAAGTCCTTTACCAACCTCACATCTAAGTATTCAATTTCAGTTGTTGAGAATTGGTAGGTGAATTTTAAGAACGTAGTAGAACCATTCATAAATTGAATCAGGTCAACTACATCACTTTCACAACCGTCAACCAAAATGAACACATCATCCAAAAAACACGTATAATATTTAACAGTGTTCTTAAACAATGGGTTAGCCTTCAAAGATGTTTTCTCCCAATAAGCAACAACTAAATTCGCCACGCTCCCCCCACAGGGGGACCCCATGGCGATCCCCTGTTTTTGGAGGTAGTACTGATTATTGAAAAGAAAAAAATTAGAGGTTAATATTATGTCCAACAATTGAGTGACAATGGCTATCTCAAGGGGTCATGACAGACGTTACAGGCCTAGGAGTAGCTAGACCAGAGGTTGTGAAGGCACCTCACCAGAATTGTATGTAGACTTGGAAGTGTGAGCAGACATATCATTCATATCTTCAGAGTCTTTCTCTTTGAATTTTGTCTTTGCATTTTTTTTTCAGGATAACAGTGGCAGAAGCTGGGGGCTACAAACACATGGAAGGAACCATAACGGAAGACTCCATATGAGTGGTTAGGACTTTGGTCCTGAGGTTAAGGGTCTTTGCTCAGAATTTAGGAGAATTAGAGATGCCATGCTGAGGCCTCAAACAGAACAGACACAGTGACTAAAAATCTTAATGTGGAATTTGTTTCCCAAACTTCAAACAATCATCAACTTTTTAAAACAATAACTTAGAAGAGGAAAGTCCCCAATGGGGTACTTATGCAACTGGAGGAGACAGGAAACTCTGGAAAAAATGAGCTGACCAACAGACTGTGAACATATTGTATACACAGTGAAGTGCATTGGACTGCCACAGCTAAAAAGAACTGAAGATGGCACTGAAGGATGACCTTCTTAAACCCCGATGTCCAGACATCTATCCTTGGAAATCCGTTGGCTAGGTTTGATGGAAAGACTCCAGAAGTCATACCAGTCAAGGGCTTCTGCATTGCAGGAAGAACAAAGAAGCAGTGCTGCTACACAGACCATAAAATAACATCATGATTTTCTCATGCAGAGATTACTTTTCAAGCAGGCAGAAAGCCTCTCAAATGCACTTTACTAAGATGAAGCAACAGCTCACTGTACTGAAAAAAATATTTTAAATGAAGAAAGCACATTTATTCATATGTGGCAACATTTCAACTCCCTGCCTCAATTATAAACACAAAAATAAGGCTCTAAAATACAAAAACTTCTGAAAGTTTAGTCCCTGAGGCAAGAGATTAAATGAAATGTCAAAGAAAATGTCACAATGTTGCACTTTCATCTGACAAAATACATTTATGAAGGAAATGAATTTATTTAAATGCTTAAAAACAAATCTGACCTTTATGGAATCACAGTTTACTTCTTGAAGACAGTTTAGTTTACTTTTCCACTAAAACCTGGTTAGCAATGCTAAAGGCAGGTGAGGAGAAATAACACAAATATATATGACTTGACAAGAAATAAGAGAAACATTTGATGAGAAGGTAACAAAACAATGGCGCTAGTCTCCCTACTGGGTAAACAGTTTAGTTTTGCTACTTCTGATACTAGACATCAGGAAAAGTGATTTTACAGCTAAACTGCTGTTGTCCGAGTTTCTGAGATGCCCTCTTTTATGAGGTCTGAAGTGGGTTCCTTGTTTCAATGTGCGGCACCTCTACGTTAATGCATTTGTTACCGAAAGTGACATCTATGAATGGAATATACTTGTACATGGCCTCTATGTTAATGCATTTGTTATCAAAAGTGACAGCTATGAATGGAATATACTTGTCCATGGCCTCTAAGTTAATGCATTTGCTATCGAAAGTGACAGCTATGAATGGAATATACTTGTCCATGGCCTCTGTGTTAATGCATTTGCTATCGAAAGTGACAGCTATGAATGGAATATACTTGTCCATGGCCTCTATGTTAATGCATTTATCGAAAGTGACAGCTATAAATGGAATATACTTGTCCATAGCCTCTATGTTAATGCATTTGTTATCGAAAGTGACAACTATGAATGGAATATACTTGTCCATGGCCTCTATCGAAAGTGACAGCTATGAATGGAATATGCTCGTCCATGGCCTCTACGTTAATGCATTTATCAAAAGTGACAGCTATGAATGGAATATATTCATCCATGGCCTCTATGTTAATGCATTTGTTATCGAAAGTGACAGCTATCAATGGAATATATTTGTCCATGGTCTCCATGTTAATGCATTTATCGAAAGTGACAGCTATGAATGGAATATACTTGTCCACGGCCTCTGTGTTAATGCATTTGTTATCAAAAGTGACAGCTATGAATGGAATATACTTGTCCATGGCCTCTATGTTAATGCATTTGTTATAGACAGTGACAGCTATGAATGGAATATACTTGTCCATGGCCTCTATGTTAATGCATTTATCGAAAGTGACAGCTATGAATGGAATATACTCGTCCATGGCCTCTCTGTTAATGCATTTGTTATCGACAGTGACCACTATGAATGGAATATACTTGTCCATGGCCTCTATGTTAATGCATTTGTTATGGAAAATGACAGCTATGAATGAATATACTTGTCCATGGCCTCTATGTTAATACATTTGTTATCGAAAGTGACTGCTATGAATGGAATGTACTTGTCCATGGCCTCTATGTTAATGCATTTGTTATCGAAAGTGACTGCTATGAATGGAATGTACTTGTCCATGGCCTCTGTGTTAATGCATTTGCTATCGAAAGTGACAGCTATGAATGGAATATACTTGTCCATGGCCTCTGTGTTAATGCATTTGTTATCGAAAGTGACTGCTATGAACGGAATATACTTGTCCATGGCCTCTATGTTAATGCATTTGTTATCAAAAGTGACAGCTATGAATGGAATGTACTTGTCCATGGCCTCTATGTTAATGCATTTGCTATCGAAAGTGACAGCTATGAATGGAATATACTTGTCCATGGCCTCTATGTTAATGCATTTGCTATCGAAAGTGACAGCTATGAATGGAATGTACTTGTCCATGGCCTCTATGTTAATGCATTTGTTATCGAAAGTGAAAAGAAAGTTTTGCTGCTCAGAATTTAGATGAATCTTGAAAGTAGTTATTAAGTAGGCATGAGCAGGATGTGAACAGCAACATCCTGGCCTGGGTTTCAGAGTTATGGAAAGCTACTGTAATCTGTACACCAATATTATATGCACATACTAGGGATTGGACAGAGGTGATCTTTAAGGTAAAGAATCCCTGGGAAATCTATGAGATGTTCACACCTGTACCTGATAATTATTATCTGTGTGTTGATGTTTGGGACACAGTATACCCTATTGGGTAGATGATGGACCACATTTCTGATTTATAAAGTTGCTGTCTTGACAAATAGCCACTCCCAGAATGATGCATAAAGAACTACTCAAGAGATTAAAGGATTTAAGATGAGATGATAACTGAAGTACTGCTTCATATTAAAGGGCAACAAATAAAGTTCATTTATGCTTTTTGTTAAAATGCTTCCCAGAACAGAGAGGTTATTCTGAAAACTGGAATGACAATGCAAGACACTAACTGAGAGACTGTTTTTTTTGTTTGTTTTTTTATTTCTTTATCTAGTAGCCTGGAATGTGGCTGCACTGGCTTATTATGAATCAAAAACATATTTCACATTCTAGAACAATAATAAATATTTGAGATGCATTCCTACATGCATTCCATAAGGTTCAACTTTTCCACCATGTTGTGTTGCTCTAACAGAAAATAAAATGTTCTACCATTTTGTGTTACTCTTACAGAAAATGGATCACCACCAACTGTGTACTCAAGGAATGAGGTGAAAGCAAAGAAAATTTTAAATCTTTCACATTTCTACATTACTGACACATTTTTGGAGATGGCTTCAATTTGATAGCTAATCTTCCTCCCAATTTGTGTATCCACATATTCTCAAAATGTTGCTAAAACTAACTTCTAAAAGATTAATTTGGAATAAAAGAATCAAATAATTTTATAAAAAACAAGTTGTAGGTCAGAAGCATGCAAAGAAACCACGGCGGTATCGTTTACACCTATGTGGAACAGGTTATGCTGTGTGTTAATGTCCCATCCACATGGTGGCGCTACCATTCCCTGTGAGGCAGGACCACAACATCTAGTATATAGAGATTTCACACATTTCTTTTCTAACCCTTTAAAAGCTATCATCAAAAACCTGTATTTTAATCATATCATAACCTAACGAGCAGTAATGATCTTGCTTCATTACTCTAGGTAGCTAGTATTATTTTGTAACTTTACTCCAGAATGGAATACTGAGTGGCTGTTTTACAACTACAGGGTTTCTCACCCACATCACGCACTGCCACCACTATATATGTGTGTGTGTGTGTGTGTGTGTGTGTGTGTGTGTGTGTGTACGTAGAGAGAGATGTATCTATTTGTCCTTTCCTAATGCATCAGGTAGCTCTGTCCATTTACTCAGAATGGGAGTTCTCAAAAACTGATACTTAATTTACAAATTTCTGCAGACAGTGTCTACATGTTTTACTTAGCGACTTTCATTTGGTTTTATATTCTTTGCCATCTCCTAAACAAACTTATATGGGTCCCTTTTTGTTTCAATCACAAGGAATGATCAACCAAGATGCTATTGTGAAACGGTGAAAATTAATTTAGCTTAAGTACCATCCCCTACACATTCAATTTTCTAGAAGGGTGTTAGATTTGCTTCTCCAAACCATATGCTCAGGAGTAACAGAGCTGGCATGTATCTTCAGTGTAAGCCTGCAACTCCAGAGACTCAGTATGTTTATGTCTGCTTTTGGAAGGCAAGATCTTAGGGCTTCAAACATCTTATTATCTAGACTTTTCTTGTGAAAACTTGAAAAAGCATTTATTGCAATAGCTTGTTGTTTCTCTATATTAAAATGTTCATCTGTGGTGTTCCTGAGTAGCTATTTGCCTCTCCCCAAAACTATGCCTGGGCTCCCTCATTTCTGTGTTAACATGCTGAAGATTTGTGGATCCAGTTTCCATTTGTACGGGTCCATAAGACTTCTGCTTAGGTCGTCTGCCAGAGTATTTTGCTTTCCTGGCAGGAATTGTGCTTGAAGATGTATTTGGTAAGTCAAGGCTGTCTTCCACAAGGCCATGGCTAGTCTGCAAAGGGGTAGGAAGGTGTACCCCCCCCTGCTTGTTTATGTACCACATAACCGTGGTGTTGTCCGTCTTTATCAGTAGTTGCCCTGGATGAAGTAAGTCCTTGAAAGCTGTCAGAGCATTCTGAACAGCTAGCATTTCTTTCTGGTTGATATGCAGATGCATTTGGTTTGGGCTCCATTTGCCCTGAATGCATCTCCCTGCCAAGTGGGCACCCCAAGCATAGTCTGATGCATCTGTAGTTAGGGTTTGGGTGGCAAGGGGTAGAGTGAATGACAGTCCCTTGTTTTGGTGACATGTCTCTGCCCACCAAAGAAACTCCTGTTGTAGGCAGGGAATGAGAGCAATCATTGTTTCCAGACTGACCATGTTGACTCCATAAACGTTTTAGGTACCATTGAAGTTTCCTCATATGCAGTCTCGCATATGGAATTAGTAGAATGCAGGATGCCATGAACCCCAAAGCCTGCAGAATTTGCCTTGCAGACAACTGTTTTTTGTTGCCATTTGTTTGAAGTATGTTGTCAATTGCCTTTGTTTGTCTGGCGTGAGGTAAGCCATCTGGGCAGTTGTATTCAAGCTTGCACCCAGGAATGTAATTATTTGAGAGGGTACCAGTTGTGATTTCTTTTCATTTATGGTGTACCCTAGGCATGCTAGAAGCCTTTTTACAAACGCCAGATGTTGAAAAAGAGTGTCCTTGTCCTCTGCTTGAAAGAGACAATCGTCCAGATAAGGATAAATTTGGATGTTTGTCTGCAGAATGCAATTACTGCTGCCAGGCACTTTGTAAAGACCCTGGGTGCAGTAGATAAGACAAAGGGCAGTGCAGAGAATTGGTAATGCAAAAAACCTGCTGTGAAGCGGAGGTATCTTCTGCATGATTCCCTTATTGGGATATGCAGGTATGCCTCTTAAGTCTAAAGTTACTAACCATGCATTCCTACCTAGCATAGGCAGTAGCTCTTGTAAAGTCAGGATTTTGAATTCTGGAATGTCCAGGTACAGGTTCAGAATCGATAAGTCCAGTACTGGATGCCATGAACTGTCTTTTCTGGGTACCAGGAAAAGTCTTGAATAAAATCCTTGTCCTTTTTCCTTATCTGGCACTGGTTGAATAGCCCCCATATCCATGAGGGACATGACTTGTTTCTGGGCCTCTGCCCACTGGTTTTGTGGCAGATCCGGCCATCCGTTTTAAACTGGCAAAGTATGGAAATAAAATCTGTACCCCTGGGATACTATGTTTAATACCCATTTGTCCTGGGTAATTAACTGCCAATTATGAGCATGAAGTGCTAGTTTTCCCCCCAAGGGGGATGTCAAAAGATAAGTGTTTGGACATGGTAGAGGAAAGTCATTGAGACTGCTTACTGTAGGGTTGTGCTTTGTTTCCTCCAGATTTGGAGGTGGAGGCACCCCATTGCTTTGACCTGTAAGAACCCTGTGATTAATATCCGGTGCCTTTTGAGAACTTGGGTTTGCCCTGAGTGGCTCTGTTGGACACAGGAAAGGACGAGATTTTAGTAGGCCAGTGCCTACTGAACCTGGGTGGATGCACTTACAAGAAATCTTTTACAGTTTGCATAGATTTAGCATTGTCTTCCATTTTCTTTAAAACCTCTTCTGCCTTATTACCAAACAGAGTGTCATGCTGCAAAGGAGCATCCAACAATTTAGCTTTAACATGATCAGGCAAATTTTGCTTCTTGAGCCAGGCATGCCTTCTAATCACAGATCCAGTAATGGCGGCCCTACAAGAGGCCTCCAAAGAATCAAAACCACATTGCAAAGTATGCTTTCCAACCTGTTCTGCTGAATGCAATAAATCCTGTAACTATTTTCCACACAATCAGAAATCAACATCATTTTCTGTTTCAGTAAGCCCATAACATGCTGTTGATATTTAAGCATATGAAACTGGCAGTTTAAAGCCCTGATTGCCAAGGTTGCAGACATATAAACCTTCTTTCCCCATCTATCCAGCACCCTGGAATCTCTATCAGAAGGGGTAGGATTTTTGGCTGAAGAAGCCTCAACACCCTTGCAACCCTGAGAAATAGTCTCAGGATCAGCAGCAGGGTTTTTGAAAAGAAATTTGTGGGAGTCAGGAACCCTGAAACATCTGTCTGGCTTAGGGCATCAGGAGCCATGCTTGATTCAGAGAACACATCACCAACAATGTCTAATACAGGAAGTATTGCCAAAGGCCTATGCTGAGGAAGAAGAAAGAAATCCCTAAGCCTCTTTTTTGATTCAGAGAAGTCCTGACTCTACCAGTGAAAATGTTCCCTTAAAGTATGCAAAGTCTCTCCAAAAGAGTAATCCTTAGGAGGAGATGCAGATGGGATGGATTCCTCTGCATCAGAATCCTCATAGGGTGGAAAAGAAAATTCCTGATCAGAAGAGGAATCAGAAGAAATGGAAACCTGATCTGAAGATTCATAATCAGTGCCTTGCCTAGAACACTTAGCAGGGGGGTTGGGAACTCCTGATCAAGGTAATTAAATCCTCAGCCATTTTGATCATCTGTTTTTTAGGCATAGGGGGCCTGAGCACGTGGCTCATGTGTCAGTTTTTTTAGACATAGAAGTTGTTTTAGACCTTGTTTTTGTTGTTGGCATCAGTTTAATATAAAAAATGTTGAGGCCTGAAAACACCCTCAGAAGCCGGTGCCTGCTCAGCGGCTCCGGACCCATCCAAGGGAGAGACATCCGCAGATTCAATACTTTGCAAATCTCGCAGCATACCAGACTCCGAATGGGTCTCGGTAGAGGCCTGCGACTCAAAAGTAGCGGGTATCAGAGGCTGTGAAAGCACCTCACTGAGTACCAGTGACCGGCTTAGGAGAAGCTTCATTGTCGGTTTTGGACCTCAACGGTCTGCCTCTGTCTTTTTCCCTGCATTTTTTTTGTGAACTCCAGTAGTCAGATTGCTAACCAACGACATTTCAGGGTAGTTGAATCTTGAACCAAAATATTTAAAAGCAAAAATATACCAATGCTTAATAGTCCATTGGTTAAATTTAGCACAAAATCGACAGCAAGGCACGTAGTGATCAGGGCCTAGGCAAGGAATACAGTATAAATGAAAATCCTTATGAGGTATTTGCTTTCCACAAGTAATGTAATTATTAACTTTTACTGACATCGGTAAGGAGCAAGAAAAAGTTTCCCAACGGGGTACTTAGCTTTAGTTTGAAGACTTCGGTTCTGAAACTCGAATATGAAAATTTCAGGAGTCGGCCGATCGGCACTTGTGAACTGCTTCTGCTTTGAGCACCGCGTGGCAAGAAAGACTGATTAAAATGGCATCGGCTGCATGTTTTATACCCCTGCTGACCTGATGTCATGGAAGAGGAGACAGCAACTGACGTAGGACCCAAGACTTTCTTAATTAGGCCGACTGAGGGCTACTGCAAGCAGATAACCCAAATGTAATGACTGCAACAGTGACACATGAAGAACATCTAGAGCAGGGGTCTGCAGCCTGTGGTGCTGGAGCCGCATGTGGCTCTTCTACCCCTCTGCAGTGGCTCCCTGTAACTTTGAAAAATAATGGCCACCCTGCCGCATGACACACACACACACACACACACACACACACACACACTAAGAGCGATCAAGCGATGGACTTTAAATATTGCTCTTATAAACTTAGAAACTTGTTAGCATAACATGATTTCTGTTGCCATGCATTCCACAGCAGCAGCATCTCCTGAAACATTTCTATACCTCTCAAAGTCTTACCACAAGAAATCTGAACAGACACAAATAAAGGGAAACACAGGAACAAAAATAAGGATGGACTTTAAATATTGCTCTTATAAACTTGCTAGAATAACATGGTTTCTGTTAACATGCATTTTTCACGCGCACACACACACACACACACACACACACACACACACACACACACACACACACACACACACACACACACACAGTCTATTTCTCATAAAATTGCAGTTTTCTGGTAAATCATTGAGGGCTGTAGTCAGAAAAAATAGACATTTGAGTTTCAGACTTCATACCCTTCAGAAAAGTCATGCTAGTGCAAATATGTTATTCTATCAACTTTCTAAGTTTGTAAGAGAAATATTTAAACAGTGTCCCTATTTTGGGCCTTTGTGTCCCACTATTTATGGCTTTGTCCAGATTTCTTGTTGTAAGAGGTTGAGAGATATGACACACACACACACACACACACACACACACACACACACACACACACACTGAGAACGATCGAGCAATCCCAACAAAGGAACAAAAATAGGGATGGATTGTCAATATTGCTCTTATAAACTTAGTTCTTTTATAGTTAGGATAATGACTACATATAAAATTTTATATACTGTGTTATCTTCATTTTAGGGGTCAAATAGGTTTTGTGGCTCCCAATGAATTTTATTTGATGGGAGAGGGACCAAAATGGCTCTATTGATAGTGAAGGATGCAGACCCCTGAAATAGAGGTTAGAATCAAACCCTGTACCTTGTATTTGTGAAGTAAACACCTTAAATATTACTACAAAATACTCGAGCACAAGGACTGTAAGCAAGGAACCAAACTTGTGAAAAAACAATCCCTGGTAAGAACTGTCCGCTCACCACTAATAGTCCAAGCACAATGAAGTTTATTCTGCAATTCTTCAACAAAAAAATTCACAGCAAAGGTGAAGAAACTCAATAATCCCAACAGCAGTGAAGTAAGCGCTTTCGTCTGTAACCATTCCAGACTTTATCAAACTGTTTTATTTCCCTCCTCTTAGCTGTTATATACTCTTGTATACCCAATTACTATCTAGTTAACATTTAGAAACACAGTCCTCTAAAATCCATTAAAAGCATCTACCCAGAAAATATATTTGCAAAACAATAATTCACATTTAAACAGTTAAGTACATTTAGACCCACTAACGAATGAGTTAGACACTAGGGAACTGCACTGGCAGTTGACCTTACATGCAACTGAAGTCCCAGGTATTGAGTATTTATCCCTTCGGCCAGTTTTAAAACAGAGAGCTACCAGAGCTAGAAAACTGTAATTTAAAATGTGAATCATGTAAGTAATTTTTAGCCCCTATACATAGTACTTTTCTAGGTATACATTTTTTGTGAATTATTGTTTTGCAAATATATTTTCTGGGTAGATGCTTTTAATGGATTTTAGAGGACTGTGTTTCTAAATGTTAACTAGATAGTAATTAGGTACAAGAGTATATAAGAGCTAAGAAGAGGGAAATACAACAGTTTGATAAAGTCTGGAATGGTTACAGACGAAAGCGCTTACTTCACTACTGTTGGGATTATTGAGTTTCTTCACCTTTGCTGTGAATTTTTATTTTGAAGAATTGCAGAATAAAGTTCATTATAGTGTGATGTCATACATTTTTCCAAAGCCAGTGAACTACTTTGGACAGCTAAAAAGGTGGCAACCACCATGACTAAATGCATAAAACAGATATGCTAACACATCTCTCAAGTATATATTTCATTTTATTTCAACAGTTTGCTTTCAGGAAGGTGTTAGCAGGGAGCTCATTTAATTGTTTCTTTGCTCCACTGATGCTGTTAGTGTGCACTGTTACTCTGTCTGCCCGCTGTATGCTGTATAAGCAATATTGGGATAGCCTCAATGGACCTGTTCAATTATCAAAACCCATAAGCAAGCATACACTGCAAATGCTTTAATACCACTACCCATGTAAATGCATATCTAACTATGTCAAATAGAAGTTCCAGTGAAGTAAGAGAAGACAGTCCATGGCCTGTAAATGCACAAACATCTGGACTGTCAATACAGCTAAAGGACCTATATCTGCAGATCAGAGTTTCGAAAAGGGCCCGTGGCTGCAGATCAGAGTTTCAAAATGGGCTTGGGTTAGAAGACAGCCAATGGTAATGAAAAAAGTGAAACAACCTCAATGCACCCATTGACTGAGGTGGGAGAGGGAATACCTAATCTGTTAAAAAACTGGGAGCCTGACAATATGAAGCATTAAACTTATGGAGAAATGGGGATGTGCTTATAATGATGTCATTAAATGTCCCGTTTCCTAAGCACCAAGAAACACAAATGTTGTAGCTCTCAAAATGAAGTTAACTATACTAGTCCTGCAGTAATACTCAGAAAACAAAAAAGCTGTCATCTACTGTGTCTGAACCCAAGGAATACAAGGGCACGTTCTCCTTACAAGTCACCTGATAAAGGTACTTAGAGTAAATGGGATGTGAGAACCGAGGCAGACAAGGTGATACATGAGCAAGGCAGGGTAGGTTGCACTATTTGTATAGTCACAGTCAGTGTTTCAGCTCAGAAGAGTCCCTTTTCCCCATAAAGTTAACTTACACTTAATTACAGTAAATAGGAGGTTTCTTCCTTAAATGTGGGATTACTCTGTCTTCCTTTACATAGTTGTTAAATAACATTTTCAAGAAGTGTTTTTTTTCCATTAACACAAAAATCAGAGAGAGTAACTGTCAGGTGGGGGGCTTCTGTAACTCAATGATGGGTGCTGATAAGGTGCCAGAAAGGGTACAATATAAATAATATTTAAACAAAAAGCATGTCACTTACTTAGCTTACAAATCCTGAATCCATACTATATACAAAGCTATTTAGGCTAATGTGTAAGGCCAAGGTTAAAGCTCAAATTAAAAATGAATGCCTTGCCCTAGAGTGACCCCATAAGCAGTTACTAGTCTATTAAGATCACCTCACACTTTCAGACTGTAGCCATCAAAACCAAAACCTTAATGCAGGTTCTCTGAAGGATGTAACACAAAAATACTTAGAAGAAAGGCGCAAACTCAAAATACTGTAATCCATTCATTAGTACAACCTCCCAACAGAAGATGATGTTTACTTTGCAGTGTTGATAATTTAATGAAGAGCCATTACCACCATGTTTAAGTCCCAGTTTTAAAGGAAGCTGAAGTCTAGAATCTGAAATCTTTCACACATATTTACTTGACCCCCCCCCCCCCCCCAACAAAGCTAGCTGGCTTTGTGCATGTAATATGCTTTCTCTGTACAACTTAAACTCTGTAATCTATTGCCAGACTTACGAAAGAGCTTAACACAATGCTCTTGATACCACAAATCCATTAAGAAAAACAAAAATCCAATTGTTGAAAACAAGGCAAAAAAAAAAACACGAATTTTGTTCTGTGTCTCTATAGGGTTAGGAACACATATAATTCAGTGTCAGAGTTTACAAGACTCTCCCCTGGCAACACATTCAATTTCCAGAAAAGAAACTGCTCTTCCATTTGGCAAAGATATTAACCAAATGTTTCATTAGAGCTCCCTTGGGGAATTTCATAATGTTAAACTACCTTTCTTCCCCATGCTGCAAGACATGAACAGATGTGAATTTAATTATAATACCGCCACTGACTTAACAGAAGACTACTTTTAACACAAGTGTTACAACAAAAAAAATTCTGATAAACTTGTACTGCAATAGTCAATCTGACCTACAGTTACTGGACTTTCTTAACTTAATGTTGAAGCACTTTTTGAGTCTGAATGTTAACTCAGTGTAGCTCAGGACACTTTCTTTGTAATAGTACTTGGAATGCATTTCAAAACAGAATCTTTGAAGATTACTGACTTTGGAACTTGTGCTCTCTATTCTACTGTTCAAAAAATGAAGGAATTAATGCACCTGCTGAACCTTTCTTCTAATAATGGTCAAGTAGTGAAAGTGATTAACATCGGTGTCTCTTTCCCTCTTCTTGAGAGACCACTTTCTATGGTAGGGGAGGTGTGCTACGCATTGTACCTTACTTTTATGATCTGCTGTGGGTATTCTACTTGAAGGATAAAGTCTCCTGAAAGATGCAGTTACTAACATAATCAAATAGCTGTGTTTTGTGGGTTGCCCTTGCAACAGCGGTTTATACTTGTTTGGTCCAGCAGTTCTTTGGAAGCAGAATGAGTGTGATATTTTATGGCGGCAAATGACAATGAAGGGGTAGGAATAATATATTTGCATCCCGTATGCATCACTTCTGGATGAACAGCCTCCTTAAGAAAGCAGAGAAGCAAACAGTTGTATGTAGAAATTGCCTTTGATTTAAAAAAAAAAAAAATATATATATATATATATATATATATATATATATATGTTTATATAAAATGTGTGTATGTATATTTTTTTTACCCCCCTCCCAAGGCTCCTCTACCTACAGCCAGTTGCCCCATTCATTCCACTGGTCAGATATTTCCATGCTGGTGAGACCCCTACAGCCCAAATGTAATCACCCATGATCTAATGAGCTCAGTTGCTCATGGTCACAAGTGGTAGGAAGTAGGCCAGCCTTGCTGGCCCTGTGGGATGGCCTTCCTTCTCCTATGACACAGCAGCCCCCTCCCATGTTGCCTCATCAAAGTTTCCCTGCTTGCAGTGCAATTGCACACAGCAGCGCAGGCTCTACACACCAGATCTCCATGTGGCAGACAGGAACCATGACCCCCTCCCCCCTGATGGCCAAGAAGACATCTGCTGCTCACACCATCCTCCCCTGCCAGATCCTATAGGCAGACGAGTCGCTATTTGAACTCAGGTCACCTGTGATGCAGTCAGGGCTTTATCCCTTTACTCCACGGAGCATTTCCTTGTTGATTCTTATAGCTGACAGAAAAAAAAATGATGCGTGTAATGCTTTTTTTTTTTTTTTTTTTTTAAACTGGGAGTTTGAAGACCACTATTCCATTTTTCTCAAGAATTCAGCATTTTGACAGGCCCATGTGTAAATGAAGCCTGTAAAATGTTCAGATGATTTGTCAGTTCTTTAACTTTCAGTTTTGCTCCAAGGAATAAAAAAAACATTTGTGAGGTCCACCTTGTCACTAGTTGGCATCTTCCTGGGGAAACATAGTAAATTAAAAATATGAGAATAGAAGCTCTCCTGATCTGCATTTGCAAAACGCAAACAATGCACAGACAGAACCCAACTCCTAAAGGATACAAGGCTGTCTTACTTGAGATTCCTTAGACACCGACTTTATTTGCACTGTATTTGTTAGTCTTAGTACAACTACTTCCAGGATTTGAGGGGTGCATGTGGAATCTGCACTCTGGTTCCGAGCAAAATGAAGAAGGCTGGTGGATCTATGGCATTAGAAGGAACTCTGTGGAAAAGTTAAAGGAATGCTTAAAAAAAATGTTCACCAGCTATGACATGACAGTACTTGCTACAACTGTTCTTAAAAAAATAATTTGCCAGTGGGTGTGCAGTTGTGATCTCTTTTCTGTGAGCATTCCAAGTTCTTTTTACTGTGAACTCCTTCACCCTCTAGTGGTGCAAACTGCAGCATCCCTGTCACAGATTTGGGAGATGTGCTTGGTCGCCACATGCTCCGTAGCTCTCAACTCCTCTGAAGATGAGCACGTCTCCATCTGCCAAAAGAATGAGGCAACCTCACAAAATAAAACTAGAGAGAGAGAATATTCTCAGTGGAAAAATGAACCAAATAAGCTAAAGGAACTGTCTGCTATGGGGGGAATTCAAGGTAGGGAAAGAGGCGCTCACTGCAGAAGACCCTTTAAAAGATCAACCAATATTGTGAATTTGTCTACTGACATAGATACTGTTCCTTATTTTAAGAGGCTCTTTTCCATACATTTACAACTGTAAATAGTAGAAATTAACATCTATGGACTCATTAGTATGAGAGATAACAGCTACAGATGTGATCTGACAAAACAAGAGCTCAAAACACAGAATCCTGTTGCACAGATATCTTAGAAGAAGCCCATTCCCTGCTGTGAAGGTATGCATCAAGGGGCAAGTGTCCACAATGGATGCATTTTATTAAAGCTGCACTGAATGCAGCTACCTCATCAGCAGAATAACCCTCGGCAGTACTGACCAACAGGCAGCTGCCAAGTAAACTCATTAGAGATGGGCTGTCTAGCATATGAAACACCATCCCTACCCTAAGCAAAGAAAAAATGGCCTGTCTTAAGGAACTCATGAACCTCAGATGCAAAGCTTCAACTTACAGTGTCCACTCAAATTATGTAGGGTCCCTTCTTCCCCTTCAGCCTGGTAAGGAAACAGGGGTGAATGGATTCAGTGATCAGCCAGTGTAAACCCAACTTCAAGAGACAATGACTGCCAATCCTAACTCCCAAACTTTCTGGAAAACCAAACACTCTATGCAAATGAGATCTTGGAGTACTGAAATTCATCTTTCATTTATCACCCATTTCCCTGTAAGTACCATCTCCCACCTCTACCCAACTATCTACCCTTCAGTGTTCCTCTTTTTTCCCCTCTTTTATATCCTCTGGCTTAAACATTCTTCTCTGTCAGTCCTATTTTGCAATTCTTAAACTGTATCTCTTCCCAAGCAATATTCCTTCATCATACCCAGGGTCAGCGTTAGGTCAAGTGGTGCCCTAGGCAAAAAGGCTCCACAGCACACACACCCCCACACACACACATCACCTGGTGTTCCCATCCTAGTCTATTTACACCATACAGTGTACTGGAAAAGTGCCCCTGCTACAGCAGCACCCTAGGTGACTGCCTAGTTGGCCTACGACTAAGGCCGGCTATGATCGTTCCATCTTGCATCACAAGCAACCGGAAATGTTTTTAACATTCTCAGCCTTATGTAGCAAAATACCTTTCCCAATAAACACCTCCCTTACACACCTTTCTTCCAAAAGCTGACTGACCTCTCAGTTTATATTTGCTGCTTTCTCACCAACACAACCCATAAATGCCGTTGCTGCTACTGTTTCTGTGAGAGCTGGCTCACCTGTAATTGAACACAGCATTTTCATTTTATTTTTAATGACCTTGACCAAATTTTTAGTGAACATGAAAATATTTATGGAAGGCTGGCTGACTTGTATATATCTTAATGCACACTTTGTTATACAGTCAGTTTTATTAGATTGCTACCACTGTAAAAGCTTTCTTACATGTACCAGTGGACCTTGTGTTTTGGCTTTCCCTTGAAAACTTTCAGAACAACGAGACATTTACTAGTCAGATAAGGGTTTTAATAAATCTTTGTTTTTTTTTTTTTTTTAGGGGTTCTCTGGTAACTTTTCTTAAAGCAACTGGTTTGGATTTTTTTTCTTGTTCATAAATTTACTTAATGGTTTTCCTGTAAGCTTCTAAAACAATTGCTTTATTAATATACAATATTCTTTTCTCAGATTGTCTTTTTAGCTGTGGCATGCTGATAATCCGTTAAATTGGTGAAATGTATACACGCCTAGTGTTCACCATCACTGCTTTGAAAAACGATGGTGCTATGCAATATCACTTAGAGCTGAAATAGTCTTATGTGTTTTGCAGGAATCTTGCACACATCCAACAATGCTTTGCACTGTAAGGTAACTGATTTAATTCTTTAGAACATGGAGCATAAATGTGAAAGGATTTAAAATATTAAAAAATAAACCATGAAAAGTTGTGACTCTATAAAGCTTAATCTTTGCTGAAAGCAATATTATAACAGGATGGAAAAGTGATTATGCAATGTCAGACTACATTAGAGTTGAGCTGAATGCAAGGACAGTTAACTCTCTCCCATTTTACCTTAAGACAAGTTGACATCGGGCTCCTTGTTGTAATTGTGAAGATGAAAACTATCAGTACCAGATATTACAGAAGTCAATTTTTTTAAAGTGTGTTTTTGCACCCCTTTATGGGGGCTCTTCCACTGGGGTCATTGTATTTCGGAGTGAGGGCAAACACACAGTTTAAAGTAACTCAAGTATCAAAATTCTTAGTACTCAGTTTCATTCTTTGCAGTTGCCAGGTGGGCTGCCCACATCGTTGAAGGACCTCAGTGCGTGTGTAGCAGTATAGTCCTGTGCTAAAGTCTCTCAGATCAGATTCGCACCATGGCGTGAACTGTTTTTGCTGGTATTTTCTGGTTTCCAACCTTTACTCTAGGATTGCAAAAGCTGAGTTTTGCTCCCATCAGCTAACATATATGTATGTACTATTTTGAGATTGGTGATATTTTCTGTTAATGTATACCACCACAATTAAACATAGTATTATTAAAGGAATTAATGTGACAAACTGAGTCATCTTTAGCACTGATGATTACTAGGATGCAAATTTTCAAGAAATTATATCAAAACGCTTGGTGTAACTGTTGCAAGATAGCTTTACCAACCTTGTCTATAACCACTAAGAGAATGTCATGATTTTCTGATTTATAATCTTGTTTTTATCTATTATACAGCCCATAACAACTTTATTGCATCCTTTTAGAATAAACTTCATATGATAGTAATATAAGTGACATATCTGGAGTTCACACATGCTGAATCCTAAAGGCAATTAATCTAGGCCCAGACTTTTTTATTTCCCTTTGTGGAATAAGATTTGCTCATTGGCAATTTCTTTACTAGCATATACCATGAATAGTATTGGGAAGGGAACATTCTCAGTATCCAAAGGGAAAATGTACAGTTCCCTTTTAAATACATGCTGAAGCTGAACCTGGGAAGCCATAAAATATTTTGCTCTTACCTACTTTGGGTGCCATGTTTGGTAAGTTAAAGACCCTAGAGCTGTAGATTCATGCCATGGACTGCAACATTTGTGATGCTGTCTTGTCTGGTTTAGAAAAAGTCAGACTATTATATAAAAATGCCACTATTTGAAAATCTACTCCTGTATGACTTACACTCTTAAAAGAGAGAGGTTGTGTTTTCTTTCTGGTTTTATTTCTCTGACACAATGAGCACCACAGATCATACATCATTTCTAGACCATGTTTGGCCTTACTATAGACTGCTGTGTGTGGCCCTAAACGGATTCCTTTAACACTGCTCAGTAACCGGATGTAAATGGTGATCTTGTTATGGCCACACCTCCTTACCAGCCATTTTCTTCTTTTTGTCTGCCATTTCATAAACACAGTGAAATAGTTGGCTACGTACTGTGCTTGTACTACAGTACCCATGATCCAAAGCTGTAGTAACATTCTGCTGTGACTTACTATTTCACTGGGATCTGTGGTAAGGTAGAACTAACCTTTTGATGCTAGATGTACAACAGAAAGCGCTACTAGGAGTGATGACAAATAGTACTAATATGGAGTTTGGATCAAATTCTTGCCTTACCTTCCAGACTTCAGATTAACTGTACAACTGAAATTACAATGTTGTCTTTAAGAGTGCTCTAATATTTCCAACATCAGTCATTCTGACTGGTTTCAGATACTTGCATGTCACAAACATTCAGCCTACTGCTAAGTATTGTAAGCTGCCCTTGCTGTTCACTGCGTTTTGAACATCCTGAGCCTTTTACTATAATAGAATGCCAGTGTCAGTGGCTCAGCAGGTAGCACATTAATTTTTGGTGCTGGAAGATCAGAAGGCTGTTGGTTCTACTCTCACTCCAGGTGATCAAATGACTTTTCAAATTGCTAATGTGGTTGGAGGCAACTCTAATTTTGTTTTTAGAAATATGAAATATATAAGGAGATTACTATGGGGTGGGAGGGTGGCTTAATGGCTAAGGTGTTTGCCTTACAAACACAAGGTGCAGGGTTTGAGTCTAACTGGCTAGGCTTAAAATGGCTCGCAAGGGCAGTTAGCTTAGTACTGAACTATGAACCTATGTTATTCTAGGATTGCAGATGACAGTAAAGGGAGCACGTGGTCAGGGGCAACTTTACCTTGCAAGCATTGCAATTTTTGCAGTCACATTGATACCTCAGGAAGATTTTTTTCACCCAAATCTACATGGGGAGTTTGTGTTGATAGTCACTGCGAATTGTGGCACAGAGCATGTGGTTTATTTAGCCCACTGTGTGACATGTTCATCATTTTACATAGGTAAGACTGATAACAGGTTAAGAGATAGGATCAGAGAACACCTTTATTACATTAACATCATAACTTCTGCCACTGCATTGGCTAAACATGCAACAGAACATGATGCCTCCCGTAAGTTTAAATTTCTAGTCATTGAAAGTTTGCCTAAAAATATGAGGTTAGGGGAGCAAAGGAATAGAATGGAGTCAGTGAGTTGAGATGGATAGTAAGGATGAGAGCAGCACAGGCAAGGGGGTTGAACGACAAGGTCCCCTTAAAGCCTATATTAAAAGCCAGACCTCCGTTTAGGTAAAGTTTACCCTCTTTTACCTAGGAAGTATGTGCATTGTTTACATCTGACAATTTTATACTTTTGTACACTTATTTAGATGTTTTTATGTTGTGCTGTCTCCTGAATAGTTATACATTGAATATTATACAATATATTTTAGATATATATTTTTAATGTTATATGTGAGTGTAAGATATTTATCACTGACCGCGTTCGCTTTTCCTTTAATTCACTAATTGATGAATGAGAATGATGGAAGGAATTATCTGGCTTTACTATTTAATTGTGTTCAGTAATACTAGAGACAATGTCTGATGAAGCAGTTGTAAAACTGTGAAAGCGCTTATGACTTGGATCCTTAATAAAAGCTTTGTTTTTAAGGACTTGGCTCTGGCATCATTTTACTCCGTCTACTTTTGTATGCTTGAAATATTTACAGTCACTGGAGACGTAACATCTACAGGAAGGCATGGTTAGACATTCTGGCAACTACTGTGCAAACTGTCATATTTTATCTATGCTTTATTTTTTGAAATTAATTTCTGACAGATGTTAATTACATTTTCACTAACACGGTACTGGAGACATAACATCAACAAGAAGGTATGGCTAAGCATTCTGGCAACAACTGTGCATTCCATCATATTTTATCTATGCTTTACTTTTTGAAATGAATTTCTGATGGATGGTAATTGTGCAGTGGAGTTCAGGGAATAGTTAAGATAGGCACTGGGTGGCAGTGAAGAGTTACTGATTAGCTGGGTAACTACAGCAGAGCTAGTAAGGGAGATAGCTAGAAAGGTGCTTGGTGTGACATCTGGACAGAGGAAGGAGGGCAAGGAGACCTGGTGGTGGAATGAGGAAGTACAGGAGATTATACAGAGAAAGATGCTGGCAAAGAAGAAGTGGGATTGTCAGAGAGATGAAGAAAGTAGATAGGAGTATAAGGAGATGAGGAGCATGGGGAAGAGAGAGGTGGCGAAGGCTAAGGATAAGGCGTATGAAGAGTTGTATGAAAGGTTGGACACTAAGGAGGGACAAAAGGACCTATAACGACTGGCTAGACAGAGGGACCGAGCAAATAAAGATGTGCAGCAGGTAAGGGTTATAAATGATAATGAGGGAAACATACTCACAAACGAGGAGTGTGTGTTGAGCAGATGAAAAGAGCACTTTGTGGGGTTGATGAATGAAGAGAATGAGAGGAAGAGAAGGATGGATGATGTGCGGATAGTGAATCAAAGTGCAGTGGATTAGCAAGGAGGAAGTAAGGATAGCTATGAAGAGGATGAAGAATGGAAAGGCTGTTGGTCCAGATGACATACCTGTGAGCCATAGAGGTGTTTAGGTAAAATAGCAGTGGAGTTTTTAACTATATTGTTTAATGAAATCTTGGAAAGTGAGAGGATGCCTGAGGAATGGAGAAAAAGTGTTTTGGTACTGATTTTTAAGAATAAGGGTGATGTGCAGAGCTGTAGTAACTACAGAGGGATTAAATTGATCAGTCACAGTATGAAGTTATGGGAAAGAGTAGTGGAAGCTAGGTTAAGAAGGGCGGTGGTGATTAGTGATCAGCAGTATGGTTTCATGCCATGAAAGAGCACTACAGATGTGATGTTTGCTCTGAGAGTGTTGATGGAGAAATACAGAGAAGGTCAAAAGGAGTTGCATTGTGTCTTTGTGAACTTAGAGAAAGCAGATGACAGGGTGCCTAGAGAGGAGTTGTGGTACTGTATGAGGAAGTCGGGAGTGTCAGAGAAGTAGTTAAGAGTGGTACAGGACATGTACGAGGGTAGTGTGACAGCGGTGAGGTCTGCGATGGGAGTGACGGATGTGTTAAAGGTGGAGGTGGGATTACATCAAGGATCAGCTCTGAGCCCTTTCTTACTTGCAATGGTGATGGACAGGTTGACAGAAGAGATCAGATAAGAGTGCCCGTGGACTACAATATTTGCAGATGACATTGTGATCGGTAGTGAGAGTAGAGAACAGGTGGTGGAGATATGCTCTAGAGAGAAGAGGAATGAAGGTCAGCAGGACTAAGACAGAATATATTTGTGTGAATGAGAGGGAGGATAGAGGAATGGTGAGGATGCAGGGAGTAGAGGTGGCAAAGGTGGATGAGTTTAAATACTTGGGATCAACAGTTCAGAGTAATGGTGAGTGTGGAAGAGAGGTGAAGAAGAGAGTACAGCCAGGATGGAGTGGGTGGAAAAGAGTGTCAGGAGTTCTTTGTGTCAGAAGAGTACCAGTAAGAGTGAAAGGGAAGGTCTACAAGAGGGTAGTGAGACCAGCCATGATATATGGGTTGGAGACAGTGGCACTGACAAATAGGCAGGAGTCAGAGCTGGATGTGGCAAAGTTAAAGATGTTAAGATTTGCACAGGGTGTGACGAGGGTGGACAGGATTAGGAATAAGTATATTAGAGGGTCAGCCCAGGTTGGAAGGTTTGGAGACAAAGCCAGAGAGGCCAGATTATGTTGGTTTGGACATGTGCTGAGGAGGGATGCAGAATATATTTGGGAAAAGATGCTAAGGGTAACAGGAAAAGAGGAAGGCCTAAGATAAAGTTTATGGATGTGGTGAGAGAGGACATGCAGGTGGTTGGTGTGACAGAGCAAGATGCAGAGGACATGAAGAAATGGAAACAGATGATCTGCCTTGCCGATCCCTAACGGGAGCAGCTGAAAGAAGTAGAGGTAATTACATTCTCACTAACACATATAAGCATTCATGGTTTAGGTCCCAACAGATTTACAAGGTCATGTGCATCATTTTTGCCATGGCTACCTCCCCAGATTGTATAGCACAATACTGTTGACCGGTGAGACAAATCAGGTGGGTTTATAGCCTTAAGGTATACAACCCAGTCCTCATATTATGTCATCTTATGCAAGCACACTATTACTACCCCCTATTCAGTCTTAAACCTGTCTTTTCTTATACTTTTTGCCACAGCAATAAGAGCTGTTTTACATCAGAATGTATAAAATGAGACAGAATACATTCCATGGCTTTGTACATTTGGCTCATTAGGCTGATGGGTCTTTAGTTTATGGGATCTAAGGTGGGTATAATGACAGCTATTTGCTGTACCTGAGGAACATACCCTGTGGCTATGCTCAAACTAAACACTTTTAAAATTGTGACAAGAGAGGCCACAGTTGTCTGTTAATTAAGCAACCAGGCTTATTGTCGAGGCCCATGGAAGTGCTATTCCTAGCTTTAAAGAGTACACTTAGGTCAAGTTCCATAATAATCTTGGGGTGGAAGGGAGCTGGGAATTTGAGGAATTTCAGTGACTGTTTCTGGTGTGAAACTGACAGTTTTTGGGAAAGAAAGAAATAGTATCACCAGTTTATCATTTGGTTTTTAGCTATGATCATTGGGTTTTGCTGAAAAGTGACTGTCAGAAATAAATGAAAAACTGGAATTTGTGCATGTGTGTGCGTGTGTATGTATATATATATATATATATATATATATATATATATATATATATATATATATATATATATATATGTGTGTGTGTGTGTGTGTGTATATATATATATATATATATATATATATATATATATATATATATATATATGTGTGTGTGTGTGTGTGTATCTGCATGCATGCACCCATGCTTGTCAGTCTACAACCATGTACTCTCATCTGTAGCTTAGCAAATGCAGTCATCACCACATCCCAAGCTTGGAATACACCGTTGCTGTTCTACCAAATGATTTCACTTTGTGAGCAGCACTTTGTTTTCATTAAGTCAACTGTTGCAAGTACAGCAACTCTACCTTCATTACAAAAGGGAAAAAAAATATTTCATTTCTTAGTGATCACTTAAGATGGCATCAGGGTGTCATGAAGTGGAGTTCCTCATCAGATAACTTATTATGTTCAGTTCACTGGGGTTTTTTTTGTTTTTGTTTTTTGCATGTGTGTGAATGTATGTGTCTGAGTGACTTGTACATTGCTTAATTTGAGAAGTGCCTGGGAACAGTGTCTGACATAACAGCAGCTCGTTCATTAGGCATGAATCAGCATTCTCTGTGCACTTTTAGACAGTCTGCCTGAACACTGTCTTGAGGTTTTCAGTGTTATAACTAGTGACACTTTGCTGCATAGGAGGTAAAATGTGCCACCTGCAGAAAAACAGCACGAGTGAGACCCTGACAGTAGCAAGCAGAGGGCATGATGCGAGACAAAATTGTGATAACCTACAAAAGATACAAGTAACAACTGCCAGCAACAATTCATAAAAAGAGAAACCGCTCATTGAAAAGTGCTAGCAGTTGATGCCACCTGCTAACCAATATTCAGATTCAAAAAGCAGAATGTACTCCCAAAAGAAATGCTAGACAGCAGGTACATTTCAGTGTACATTCCAATATATTTAAATAAATAAAAAAAATAAAATACAATTCCAAGCTATGCAGTGCATTGCCTACATTGAGTTGCACAAAGTGCCCGGAAAACAGAAGTGTTCATTCAGTGTAGTAGGTTTCCAGCTACAGCAAGCTGCAGATATCAGTATGTGTGTTATTTAGTGCTTACAATAGTGAACAGCAGTCCATGAATATACACTGAGCCGTTCCTAAAAAATGCATACCCAGCATGACATTAATGCCCCATTACACTGCTAAAGGCAATGACTCACTGAACATGCAGCTTAGTGAGTATGCTAAGCCCCCCAGTTGCTTGCAGCTTCATTCAGAGCCCTCTTTGTGAATCACATTTTGTAGTTAACATACTGCGCTGCTGTCCATCAGAACCCTGTGCTAAACTATAATGCACATTTTCTGAATAGAGTTTGCAATGTAAAAATTTTAATAAAACAAATGTAACATTAAAATGGATTTTAAAATAAAGTTAGCGAATCATAATGCAAAATGTTCTTGAGTTCAGGCAAGCTGCATTTTTACCATTTAATAACATCATCCCTCTATATTTGGTCTCCCCCAAATTGCAATAACTGCAGAAGAGAGAGAATTTCAATTGTACAGAAACCATTTTCCTAAAAGCTCTATCCAAAATCTGATTAAGAAAAGTACAGTTGTGTACACTTACCATAAATGTAGATGTTCAAGTGTATTCACTGTTGCAGTCATCACATTTGGGTTATCTGCCTGCAGGTAGCCCTCAGCCGGCCTGAATACCAGAGTCTTCGGATTTCTGCGTCGGATGCTGTCGCTTCTTCCATGATGTCAGGTCGTCAGGGGTATAAAACATGCAGCCGATGCCATTATCTCAGTTTTTCTTGCCCCAGATGTCAGGTGCCCCCACAATAGAAAGCAACTATATGGTATGGTACACCCCATCAAAAAGCAAATACACAAGAAAAATAAATATACCAACAAGAAGGAAAGGTAGAGCCAAGAGAAATCAGGGGGATGGAGGGAGGGTAACCAGGACTGCAACAGTGAATGCACTCGAACATCTACATTTATGGTAAGTGTACACAACTGTACTATGTTCTTCGTGTTTCACTGTTGCAGTCATCACATTTGGGTTGATTCCCAAAGCTAAGGAAGGGAGGAGGCAGTTAAAGTGCATTAGGGCCAGCTATTAAGTCCTGCAAGACTGCAGTGGCAAATCCAGCTCTGGATTTAGAAAAGATATGCATGTGGTAATGCTTGGTGAAGGTATGTACAGAGCTCCAGGTAGCAGCTTCTAGGATGTCCCTGGTAGGGACTCCACTGAGAAAAGCCACTGAGGTAGATGTGGCCCTGGTGGAATGGGAACTAATCCCCTGTAGGGTAGGTTTTCCATGGTGCTTGTAGGAGAAATGAATGCAATGGGCTATCCATTTGGAAATGGTTTGCTTTGAAATGGCCTTCCCCTCTGCCCCTGCAGCAAAGCCAACTAGCAGCTGTTCAGATTTTCTGAGAGGCTTAGTCCAGTCCAAATAGAATCTAAGTTGTCTGTGCACGTCCAGAGAGTGCAGTATTCATTCCCCTTTGTTTTGCGGATTAGGGAAAAAAGTAGGCAAATGAATAGACTGATTTAGGGCCACACTAGACACCACCTTGGGCATAAAGGAAGGATTAGTCCTGAGGGAAACCCTGTCCCCATGGAAGATAATGAAGGGTTCCACAGCCATGAGGGCCTGTAATTCAGGCACTTTTCTTGCTGAAGTGATCGCTAGAAGGAAGGCTGTTTTCCAAGAAAGGAATTTCAACTCTGCTGTTGCAGCTGGCTCAAAGGGGGAAGAGTGAGCTTTTCCAATACAAAGTTAAGGTCCCAGGCTGGAGTGGGAGCTCTTAAATTTTTGGCCCCTCTAAGGAAGTGTTTTAGCAAGGGGTGAGAGAAGAAGGGTGGCTCAGTATTATAATGTGCTAAAATGGCAGAAGCATGAATTTTAATTGACTAGAAGGATAGGACCTTGTGAAGCATTTCTGTTAAGTACTGAAGAATATGAGGTAAGCTGGGTACCATTGTGCCCATCCCCTGATCCCGGCTCCAGGAACAGTATCTTTTCTACTTCTCAGCATAGGATTTTCTAGTACTAGGCCTCCATGCCTCCAGAATGACATCCAGCACCTGCTTACTGAGGGATGCTAGAGGAGAGCTCAAGTAATTAGCCAGGCTGCAAGGTTCAGGGTTTGAAGCTGAGGGTGCAGAATCTGGCCCACATGCTGGAACAGCATTGAAGGGGTCTGAGGCAGGTGCCATGGTTGTAGCAGTGTCATACTGCACAAGAAGGGGTACCAGTGCTGGCGTGGCCTTGTCCTTGACTTGTCCTGTTTGATCGTTAGTAGAACCTTCGAGAGGAGAGGCAGAAGGGGAAAAGGCATAAACTGAGAGGCTTTCCCAGGTAAAAAACAGGGCATCCACTTTCCAAGCTCGACTGTGGGGAGTTCTTGTGCAGAATTTTTTCACTTGGTAGTTCTGAGGGGAGGCAAACAGGTCTACCTCTGGAGTCCCCCATTTGTTCTTCAAGAGGTTGAATATTTCGGGTCCTAGTTTCCATTCGTGTGGGTCCATGAGATTTCTGCTTAAGTTGTCTGCCAGTGAATTTAGTTTGCCTGGCAGGAATTGTGCTTGTAGGTGTACTTGGTAGCTCAAAGTTGTGTTCTACAGAGCCATGGCTAGTCTTCAGAGAGGGTATGAGTGGGTTCCCCCCTGCTTGGTTATGTACCACATAACTGTGGTGTTGTCTGTCTTTACCAATAGTTGTCCTGGAAGAATACGGTCTTTGAAGGCTGTCAGAGCATTCTATACAGCTAACATTTCTTTATGATTGATATGCAGGTGAATCTGTCTCGGGTTCCATTTGCTCTGAATGCACTGCCCTGCCATGCGAGCCCCCCCATGCATAGTCTAATGCATCTGCTGTTAGGGTTTGGGTGGCAGGGGGTAGAGTGAAAGGGAGTCCCTTGTGGTAGTAGGCCTCTGCCCACCAAAAGAACTCTGTCTTTATACAAGGAATGATAGAAATCATTGATTCCAGGTCCCAAGAATGTTAACACCATAGGCTTTTTAGATACCATTGAAGTTTCCTCATATGCAGTCTTGCATATGGAATTAGTAGAATGCAAGAGGCCATGAACCCCAGAGCTTGCAGTATTTTCCTTGCAGATAGCTGGGGTTTTGTGGCCAATAGTTTGAAATAGGTTGCCAAATAAACTTGTTTCCCCGAAGTGAGGAATGCCACCTGGGAAGTTGTGTTCAAGCTTGCTCCCAGGAATACAATCTGTTGGCAGGGTAACTAGGTGAGATTTCTTTTTGTTGATGGAGTGACCCAGTGAGGTTAGAAGTTTCTTTACGAATGGCAGGTGTTGTAACAGCAAGTCCTGGCTTTCTGCTTGAATCAGACAATCGTCCAAGTATGGGTAAATTTGAATATTCCTCTGCCTGCAAAATGCAATGGCTGGAGCTGGACATTTTGTGAACACACTGGGCACAGTAGATAAGCCAAAGGGAAGTAAATAGAGCTGAAAGTGCAAGGACCCACCCTGAAATGTAGGCATTGTCTGCAGGATCCTCTTATTGGGATGTGCAGGTAAGCTTCCTTTAAGTCTAGGGTTGCCAGCCAGGCATCCTTGGCTAGCATAGGAAGAAGCTGTTGAAGAGTTAGCATTTTGAATTTTGGAACTACCAGAAAGGTGTTGAGAATAGAGAGGTCCAGGATAGGACACAGGAGTTGTCTTTTCTGGGTCTTTATCCTTACATTTTTTCAGATCATTGGTAGTCAGATGGCTTAACAAAGCCATTTCAGAGTACTGAGATTGAGTACAAAAGTAATTGGCTGCAAAAATAGCCTGACGACGAATAGTTCAGGCCTTGAACAAGGCACAAAACTGACAGCAAGGGACGTCGTGGTCTGGGCCTAAACAGGGGATGCAGTAAGAATGAAAATCTCCATGAGGTATTTGTTTTCCACAGGCAAGACAATTGTTAACTTTTACTGACATTGGTTGGAGCAAGAAAAAAGATCATCAATGGGGTACTTATCTTTTTTGAAGACTTCGAGTAAGAAACTCGAAAACAAAAATTTCAGGGGACGGCCGACCGGCACTTGCAAACTGCTTCTGCTTCGGGCACCGCACGGCAAGAAAGACTGATGTAATGGCGTCGGCTGCATGTTTTATATCCCTGACGACCTGACGTCATGGAAGAAGCGAAAGCATCCAACGCAGAAATATGAAGACTCTAGTATTCAGGCCGGCTGAGGACTACCTGCGGGCAGATAACCCAAATGTGATGACTGCAACAGTGAAACACGAAGAACATCAAGTTTTTATGTCGAGAACTTCAGCAGGATGTCAACTAGTAGTTACGAGAAGAGCAGTATTAAAATTTACACTAATGAACAAAACACTAAGACTAGGTAGTAAAAATGAAGAGGATCTGATCTTTGACTTCTTATGCATGGTTGTAAAACCAGTATTTTATCCTTGGAGAAAACCCTTTTAAAGGAGCAATAGCACCTATCAAATTCATCTGTCACCTTTCATCTAAACACCCAACTTACATCAAGACATCAACAATTGCCTTCAAACGGCTGCAAAACCAAGCCTTGAAACAATATCTATGGCTGCCACTGTGGACTTTCTGAATGGCTTTATAGAAGTTAGTTGCCATGTAACTGTCCTTAAAATTTCAATACTGCTGAAACACTAAAGCCTCCCAAGATCTACAGCAACAGAGAAGGTGTACAAAAATATAACTTTTAGCTGAATCTTTTAAAAGATACAGTTTGGTTCAAGCAAACACCCTAATATTGGGTGATTTCAACTATCCCACCATTAACTGGGAAAACTTCTCATGTACCAACTCCTTCGCTCAGTGCTTTCTGGAATTCATAAATTCCAATGCCCTGGATCAACTTATCCACACCCCCACCAGGGGCAACAATATCCTAGACCTAGTCATTACTAACATGAGTGACCAGTGTTCCATACCTGAAGTCAACTCCTCGTTGGTCAGACCCGACCATAAGCTAATCACCCTAGACATCCACATCCCGCTCCCACCACCCATTAAGGAAACCACGGTAAAAAATTTCTCCAAAGCCAACTTCAAGCTTCTTAAGACAGAAGTGGTGAACTTCATGACACCCATGCAGATGAACAATACAGTTACGACTGCTGAATCCTACACAAATGCACTCTATAAGCACTTACACGAGTGCATGGATCATGCTATCCCAAACAGAACCAAGATGATACCCTCCAAAATAAGGAAGCCAATCTGGGGGTCCCCTGCCATAAACAAACTCTACAACAGAAGGAAGAAATTGTTGCAAAAGAGAGTAAATTCCCATGATTGGAGGAGCTCCCTGGTCAGCCTCAGCAAGAGCTGAGATCCCGTATAAGATCCTCCAAAGCTAGCTATGAAAATAAGATCGCCACTGATTCTAAGGACAACCACAAAGCATTCTATAGCTATGTCAAGAATCTCAATGGCAACACCCAGATCTGCTCTGATTAACAGCACAATGGCACAAAAATTACAGAACCAACTGATATTGCCAACATCCTGGCAGATAGGTTCAGTGCTAACTTTACCCCCCCTCTCACCCCCTAAATAGCCCATATCTATACAGGAAGAATGCAGAGTCCCTGTAAAGTACAGTTTTGTACCTACCATAAATGTAGATGTTCGAGGATCCCCATTGCTGCAGTCCTTACTATTGGGGTGTAGTCCGCTGTCCAGTCGGCCCGAATACCAGAGTATAAGGCTGACGTCGGTCAGGGCGCATTAGACTGACGTCAGTACGTCAGGGTACTAATGCGCATGACCGCCATATCCACAGTCTTTTCTTGCCCCAGATGTCAGAAGACCCTAAAAGACAAGGCCCAAAATACCTGCACCAAAATATGTACAATATATACAAGAATATATACAAAATATCAGCATGTAACCTCACCTACACAACCACCCCTAAACACAGAGGGAAGGAGGAGGGTATGGACTGCAGCAATGGGGATCCTCGAACATCTACATTTATGGTAGGTACAAATCTGTACTATGTTCCCCATTGCTGCAGTCCTTACTATTGGGTAGAATCCCAAAGCAGAGGTAAGGGAGGCTGGCAAATCATAAAGAAGCAGGAGCTGACAACATGCCTTGCAAAACAGCTGTGGCAAAACCAGCCCTAGACTTAGAGTAGACAGGAAGGTGATAATGCTTAGAGAAAGTATGCACTGAACTCCAAGTAGCTGCTTCCAAAATATCCTTAGTTGCCACCCCCCTTAGAAATGCTGTTGAAGTGGCAGTAGCCCTAGTGGAATGAGGCCTAATCCCAGCTGGAATCTCCTTGCCATGATGGGAATAACAAAATGCAATGCAAAAGCCAATCCACCTAGAAATAGTTTGTTTTGACACAGGCTTGCCCTGCGAACTCAAAGCAAAAGAAACAAACAACTGCTGAGACTGCCTAAAATCCTTAGTCCTGCTTAAATAATAACGCAATTGCCTGTGTACATCTAAAGTGTGCAAAATCTTTTCCCCTTTATTTTGGGGTCTGCATAAAAAGTAGGCAAATGAATAGTTTGGTTTAAAGCCACACTAGAAACCACCTTAGGCATAAAGGAAGGATTAGTAATGATACCCTATCCTTATGAAAAATCAAAAGGGCTCTACTGCCATAAGGGCCTGCAACTCAGACACCCTTCTTGCAGAAGTAATAGCCAACAGAAAAGCAGTCTTCCATGACAAGTATTTCAATTCAGCAGTAGAAAGGTTGTAGAGTAAGTTTTTCCAACACAAAATTGAGATCCCAAGCAGGAGTAGGGCTCTCTGTGGGGTCTTATATTCTTTGCCCTCTAAGAAACTGCTTGAACAAAGGATGCGAAAACAATGGTGGGTCACAATCATAGTGAGCTGAAATTGCTGCAGCATGAATCTTAATGGAAGAGAAGGACAAACCTTTGTCCAATAACTCAGTAAGATATTGAAGAGCCACACTCAAATTAGGCTCAGAAATCTCCAAATTCTTTGCTGTACTCCAAAATAAAAATCTCTTCCATTTTTCTGACACTTTCCTTGTACTAGGTCTTCTAGCTTCCATAATCACATTTAAAACTTGTTGAGGAAGTTGAGACCTGCTGTGTTTCAACACAGAATATGCCAGGCTGTTAGATGAAGAGAGTGAAGCTTGACATTGAGCAGATGACCGTCCTTCTGAGATAACAGATGAGGAATCAGAGGTAAAGGCCATGGAGGCTTCTTTACCAGACTCCGTAGTAGTGGGTACCAGTGTTGCCGAGGCCAATCTGGAGCTATCAAAATCATCCTTGGCCTGTCTTGTCTGACCTTTAATAGTACCTTTGGAAGAAGAGGCAGAGGTGGAAAGGCATACACATGAAGGTTTTTCCAACTGAAAGACAGAGCATCCACTTTCCAAGCTGTGTGATGAAACCCGTTGTGCAATACTTTGGCAGCTGGTGGTTTAGTGGAGAAGCGAACAGATCTATGTCTGGAGTTCCCCATGACACTGTCAATTTCTGAAATACATGAAGATCCAGTTTCCACGGGATCCATGATTTGTCTGCTCAACACATCTGCTAAGGAGTTCTGTGCTCCTGGCAGAAACCTTGCCTGAAGAGTTAGTTGCAAGCTTAGCGCAGTCTCCCATAAAATCATCGCTTGCCTGCATAGAGGATAAGAATGTGTTCCCCTTGCTTGTTGATGTACCACATGACAGTTGTGTTGTCTGTTAGAATCAACACCTGCCCTGGAAGAAGTAACTCCTTGAAAGCCATTAATGCAAACTGGACTGCTAACATCTCCTTCATGTTGATATGTAGATGCTGTAGTCTGGCAGGCCACTTGTCTTGTATCCACTTTCCATTTAGATGAGCTCCCCAAGCAATGTCCGAGGCATCTGTCGTTAAAATCTGACTCGCCTCTGGCCGGGTCACAGAGAGTCCCTTGTTTAGGTGACATTCCTGAGCCCACCACAAAAATTCTTTTTGAAGGCAAGGTATTATTTGAATGACAGTGTCCAAATCCTGGCAGTGCAGTGTCCATACATTTATTATATACCATTGTAGCTTCCTCATATGCAGTTTGGCATTGGGAAGCACCAGAATACAAGATGCCATGAACCCTAATGCTTGAAGGACTGTCCTTGCAGTCAGCACGGACTGATGAGATAGTTGATGGAAGTAAAGTGATAGACTCTTTTGTTTGTCCGGGGTTAAAAAGGCCATCTGGGCTGCTGTATTCAGTCTCACACCCAGAAAGCACATGTCTTGAGAGGGTACTAGACTGGACTTTATTTCGTTCACAGAATACCCTAGGCATCTTAGCACTGCTATAACATATTCCAGATGCTGTAGAAGGTCTTCCTTTTCTTGAGCCAGAATCAGGCAGTCGTCCAAGTAAGGATAGATTTGAATTCCTTGTAGCCTGAAGTAAGCTATCACTGGAGCCAGAACCTTTGTGAATACTCTGGGCGCAGTAGATAAGCCAAAGGGCAATGCAGAGAACTGATAATGAGAATTTCCAGCTCGAAACGCAGATACTTCCTGCAACTTAGCCTTATAGGCACATGAAGGTAAGCTTCCTTGAGATCTAAAGTTACCATCCAGTGATCTTTGCCCAGCAGAGGTAAAAGCTGTTGTAACGTCAACATCTTGAACTTGGGAATGTCCAGATAAGTGTTGAGGAGGGATAAATCCAAAATTGGTCTCCACATGTTCCCCTTCTTTGGTACTAGGAACAGGCGAGAATAAAATCCTAGGCCCCTTTCTGATACAGGGACTGGCTGAATGGCCCCATCTGGAGTAACTGAGAAACTTGCTTGTGAGCCTCTTTTCTTTGTGGAGGAGGAACGTCTGGCATGCCTTTGAAAGGGGGCATTGTATGGAAATAAAATCTGTAACCGTGGTGAATGATATCCAACACCCATCTGTCTTGAGTAATTAAATCCCAATTTTCTTTGAAAAGAGACAGTCTTCCTCCCAAAGGAGCTGCCAGACGAGAATCTACTGGCAGCTGAAAAGGCAGGTCATTGGGTCTGTTTACGAAAGGACTGACCCCTGCCCTCACCAGAAGTCTGAGCAGGTGAACTCCCTGTTCTAGGCCTAAAAGAACCTTGAGCCCTGCCCCTACCACGTCTAGACCTACCCCTGGACTGGGAATCATAAGCAGGATATGTCCATCCCTTAGCAGGCCAATTTCTACTAAATTTCGGTGGCTGCACCTGCAAAAAATCTTTAACAGTTTGCATAGACTTAGCTTTGTCCTCCATTTTCTTTAAAACTGCTTCCACAGGCGAACCAAACAACACATCAGACTGTAAAGGAGCATCCAAAATCCTTGACTTAACATGCTCAGCTAAATTCTGATCCCTCAACCAGGCATGCCTGCGAAGAACCGAACTAGTGGCAGCCACCCTCGAGGAGGCCTGTACAGCATCAAAACCACATTGCAAAGAATGCTTACCCACTTGTTCAGACACATGAACCAAATCCAGCAACTCTTTACACTCAATACCTTCCGCCAAAGCATCCACCTTAGATTTCAATTGTGAAAGGAGATAATTTTGATATTTTAGCATGTGAAACTGACAATTCAACGCTCTCATGGCTAGAGTGGAAGAAGTATACACTTTCTTTCCCCACCTATCCAAAGCCCTTGCCTCTTTATCAGTGGGAACAGGATTTTTAACCACAGAGGCCTTAACACCTTTAGGCCCCTGAGAAACAGTTTCTGGGTCCCCTAGGACTCTTAAACAAATACTTATGAGCTTGCACCCTATAATACCTATCAGGTTTAACAGGAGCAGGAGGCAAAGAGTCAGGGTTCAGGAAGCCTCTGCAAAAACATCTTCCACCACATTCAACACAGGAGGTATAGCTAAGGGCCTATGCTGGGGTAAAACAAGAATTCCTAAGCCTTTTCCTGAATCAGAGTAATCCTGGCCTTCCCATTTAAAGTGCTCCCTCATGGAATGCAGAGTCTCTGAAAATGAGAAATCCTCAGGAGGAGAAGCTGTAGGAGTGGAATCATCCACATCAGAATCAGAATAAGTAGGATACTCCTGCAAATCTTCCAGAAGACTCAGAAGCCTCTGAACACTGTTCAAAACTATCAAACTCGGTTCCACCCTAGGCCTCTTATCAGGAGGGGCATAGAACCTCTAATCATAGTAATCAAATCTTCTGCCATTTTAAGCATATGTTTCTTAGGTACAGAACCCGAAATGCTAGGAGAAGCCCCACTGAAGCTGAACTTGGCCTACCTCTCAAAGAAGTTTTGGCAACAGAAGGAGAGGCTCTAACTACCTTGGGAAGAGAGGGAAGTACAGTTACCTGAGAAGCCCCTCAGTCTGGCCTACCTCCTGAGAAGGCACATCCTGTAACAGTAAAGTTTCTGCCTGTGTCTCCATGGAAACTCCTGGCAAAACCTCTGGCTCCACTGAGCCTTCTAAAGAACCGCGTCCGGGACTGCCGGTTCATCAACCCTAGGCTTCGCTGTTTTGTCCTTGCGCTTCTTGGGCCGGAGCATCCGGCGGCATTTTATAATTGCAACGCTTCCCAAACACTAACCTGGCACAGTCTAACCTCCTCTTAATAGTGCGTTTGTTAAACCTAGCACAAGAGCGGCAACCAACAACGTCGTGCTCAGGCCCTAAACAAGGTATACACAAGGTATGGTAATCCCTATGAGGTATCTGTTTCCCACAAGAAATACAGTTATTCACTTTTTCTGACATCCGGTTAAATACTGGGGCAAGAAAAACCAAAATGTTCCCCACGGGTACTTAGCCAACTCTGCTTCGGTCTGAAACTCCGGTTTGAAATATTTCAAACGCCAACCTGCACTCGCAAAACTGCTTCTGCATCGGACCATGCGGCAAAAAAGACTGTGGATATGACGTCGGTCATGCGCATTAGTACCCTGACGTACTGACGTCAGTCTAATGCGCCCTGACCGACTTCAGCCTTATACTCTGGTATTCGGGCCGACTGGACAGCGGACTACACCCCAATAGTAAGGACTGCAGCAATGGGGAACGAAGAACATTCACAAATTCACAGGTAAAAGCAGCACTCTCTAAAGCCAATAAAACAGCATCCATGGGACTGGACAACATCCTAGGCTGCGTTTTACACGAACTTCAGAATGAACTGGCTCTCCACCTAAGCACCATGTTCAGTCATAGCCTCATGTCAGGCTTTGTGCCCACTGAATGGCGCACAGCAACAGTTATCTCACTCCACAAAGGGGGAGTCACCAGTGACCCTGGGAACTATCGCCCTATTAGCCTGGCGAGCCTAGTCTGCAAGGCCATGGAACGTATCATCATGGAATTCATAAACAAAGACATTGGTAACCTCCAAACTCTGGACCCCACCCAGTTTGGGTTTATGAAAGGCAGACCTTGCCTCCAGAACCTGGCTGACTTCTTTGAAGCAGTCAACAAAGCCATAGATGTAAGGTAAGGGTAAGGTGGTTCACACAGCCTATCTTGACCTCGCCAAGACTTTTGACACCATCCCACATTCTGGAATTATAGCTAAACTCACTAAACTAGGTATAAATCTCTATGTCACAAGATGGGTTGCCAAATGGCTCACTGACAGAACCCACACTGTAAAAGTTGCAGACTCCAAATCTGACTTCAAACCAGTGACAGGTGGAGCATCACAAGGTTCAGTCCTGGGACCTCTCCTGTTTGATAAATACTTCTCTGAAGTACAGGCTAACACAGAATGCCTCTGGCTAATGAGGTTCTCAGATGACTGCAAACTAGGAGCCATAGCTGAGTCCCCAAATGATGTGGACATCCTACAGAATGGCCTCACTGAGACAGATGCCTGGTGTCAGAGCCATGGCCTCAAGCTCAATGCCAAACAGTGCATTGTTATCCCCTTTGGTAAAAACTCTGTACTCATGAACTACCACATAGGCGGCAGTCTTCTTAACACTGAATATGTGATAAGAGACCTTGGGACCCAGGTGGACAGTAGTCTCTCCTTTGATAATCACACTGCCACAGTAGTCAGGAAATCCTTCTACATGTCACACCTCATCACAAAAGGATTCTCATCCAGGAAAAAAGAGGTCATTGTTCCCCTCTACTCGACACTCATTAGATCCATTATAGAGTACAATGCCCCTTTTGGAATGTACCTCACAAGACATCTGCAGCAGCTGGAAAGTCCACAGAAGTACCTCACAAAGAGAATTACTGGCCTCAAACAGATGCCCTACACTTATAATCTCAAAAAACTCCAGCTTTACTCCATAGCATGTCGCCTACTCTGAGGTGATCTCTGCCTAACATATAAAGCTATGTCAAACCCAGAGCTGTTGAACATGCTACACCTAAAGAAATCCCAATCTCTCCAAGCTACACGCTCTAGGGACCTAAACCTTGTCACCAAAATAAACAGGACTTGCTGGCGGGATAGATTCCTGTCCCAGAGATGTCCCATACTCTGGAACAAGCTACCCATCTATATCAAGCAAAGTTCCTCATTAACACTCCTCAAGAAAAATCTTGATGACTGGATGGGAAATAGAAAATACACCCAAGGGATCACTTCTGTGGCTCTGCTTGACAGGGGCACAGGAAATTAACTTTCTTGGGTTGGCGTAAGCCAGAGAACTTTGTTAGCTAGGCTTACTTAGGACCTTGGGTCAATAGCCTAGTACCTACCTATGAACCTAGGATACATCTGAGAAGTTAATGTCATTTATAAGAAGAAATGAAAAATGACACTTACAAATTATTACAAGATGCAGAACTTCAAAAAATGAATTAGAAAATAATGTTTTAAGTTCATATGTGAAATTTCCAGAATAAAAAGGTATAAAGAACGCTGAAGAAAACAAGATAATGCTGATGGCTTCATTGCAGAAATAAACACACATTCATAGCTGGTCGAATGGGTGTGAATTTACCATTTCAGATATGCTGGGAAACTTTATAATTAGATATGAAATACTCAGTACTTTGATTGAAAATTTAATAATCTGGTTGACACACAGGGAATACGACTCAGCTGAATAGATTGGTAGAAAAGGTGACCTATATTTATCAATAAGGGTACAATTGCACAGAAGGGGGTTTACCTAGTAGTGTACATAGTTACCGATGCACAAAACCTTGACTCTGGTAATCGGACCAACTGAGGGCTACCACAGCATGGATAACTCAATGGTTAGGACTGCAGCAGTGAAACACAAAGAACATCACCGGTTCCAGCACCTACCAAGGATATGGAGTGAGGGATTTCCAATGAAGCCATCTGAGACATGAACACTCCAATAGTCTACAGAGGCAGGGAGGTTAACAAAAACCATGTGAGAGAGGTAATAGGGGACACTGCTGCAGTGAAAGCAGCTTGCCTTGAAACTGCACTTCCTCTCTAGATTATCACAATGTCCTTGTAGAGGGTAAAACATTACTGCTAATATGGATACTGCAACAAGCATAGTTAACAAGACTGCAGTTGTTATTTAGGAGCAGTGATTACCTAGAGAGTCCACACTCCAATTAGGGTCATAGGAGGGACAGCTTTTCTGATAACATTTCTCCAGGTTCACTTGGGCTGGCAATGGTGACATGACAAACAGGTAACACTTTATCATGTTATCTTGGGAGATGTCCTGATAGGAAAAACTTTGATAACACAGTACCTTGTTTTTATGCACTTACATGAAGCCAGACATGAAAGCAAGTACATGGGGAAGGCATAATTGGTTAGGTTTAAGTCAGCGCCCACACCTCCAATAGTAACTGATAATATGGTCATTTCAGAATATCAGGGTAACAACGGCAAGCCTGAATCACAGTTTCAAGTGTCAAAAGGAGAACGGCTTCTTCTGAAGGGGCCTGCTGGATGATAGCAGTAAGTCTAAATCTGAGTACCAGTTTTCAAAAGATACTAGATTTCCGAATGAAGGGAAATTTATGAGTCTCACAAAGAGTTATGACACCTCTCATACCCTGCTATTTGCCATTATTTGGACTTGGGAAGAATTCTAACTTCTGAAGAACTTAATAAGGATTTATGTAACATAGAATTGTTTGACTTTGTTTTCACCCTAAGGTCTCTGTCATCTACAATACATAATTTGAAATAAAAGATACAGTTAAGGCCTCTTCTGTCATCAATATATCTGTACAAATCATTTCTTTCATTTCCCTGTATACCTGAATACAGTCTTGTATGTCTAAGCAGAGCTTTTTAAAAGTAAATAGTTTTTGTTTCTTCACCCATAAAAGCATGTAGATGATGTTTTATTTTACTACTGAATGTTATTTTCATGGGTCTATATTATATTTTCGAAAGTTTCAAACATAGGTTCATAGGTAGGTACTATGCTATCTGCCCAAGGGCATTTATAAGCCTAGCCAGAGTGTGTCGGCTTTCGCCACCCCATTGATTAATTAACTGATCCTCTGTCAAGCAGAGCCAATGAAGTGAACCTAGGGGTGTACATTCTGTTACCCATCCACTCGTCAAGGTTTCTCTTGAAAAGTGTTAGTGAGGGGCTCTGCCTAATGCAGTTTGGAATTTTGTTCCAAAGCATGGGGAGTCTCTGTGACAGGAATCTATCCCTCCAGCTTGTTCTATTTATTGTTGTGGCGAGGTTTAGCTCACTAGAGCGCATGGCTCGCAGTGACCTGGATTTCTTTAGGTGGAGCATGTCCATCAATTCTGAGTTGGACATGGCTTTGTAAGTCAGGCAGAGATCACCTCTGAGTAAGCGGTATGCCACAGAGTACAGCCAGAGTTTTTTTCAGTCGGGCTGCATAGGACATATGTTTGAGGCCAGTAATCCTCTTGGTGAGGTACTTTTGTGGTCTTTCCAGCTGTTGGAAGTGTCTTGTGAGGTACATCCCAAATGGGGCATTGTACACTATGATTGAGTGATGAGTAGAGGGGCACTATAACCTCTATTTCTAGATGCAAACCCTTTAGTAATTAGATGGGCCACATAGAAGGATTTCCTAACTACTTTGGCAATATGATTGTCAAAGGAGAGATTACTATCTACCTGGGTCCCCAGATCTCTTATTACCTCTTCTATATTAAGGGGGCTGCCACCTACGTGGTAATTCGTGGGTGTTTTGTTTTTCCCAAACGGGATGACTATGCATTTTTTGGCATTTAGCTTGAGGCAATGACTTTGACACCAGGTGTCCGTCTCAGTAAGGCCCTTTTGGAGGATGTCCGTGTCAGCCGGAGAGTCAGTTATGGCTCCCAGTTTGCAGTAATCGGCAAACTTGGTTAGCCATAGTCCTCCTGTGTTTGCCTGTACCTCTGAGAAGTAAATGCCGAACAGTAGGGGGTCCCAGGATGGAGCCTTGTGGGACACCACTTGTGACTGGTTTAGAGTTGGACCTGGAGCCTGCTATTCTTACCGTGTGAGTTCTGTCTGTAAGCCAGTTGGCAACCCATCTCGTGATGTAGGGGTTTATGTTCAGGCTGGTGAGTTTTTCTGTAATACCTGAGTGGGAAATGGTGTCGAAAGCCTTGGCGAGGTCAAGGTAGGCTGTGGGAACCACCTTTCCCTAGTCTATGGCCTTGGTGACTGTCTCGAAGAAGTCAACCAGGTTTAGTAGGCATGATCTGCCTTTAACAAAGCCAAACTGGGTCGGGTCAAGTGTTTGGAGGTTCCCAATGTCTTTGTTAATGAGTTCCATGATGATGTGCTCCATAGCCTTGCAGACAAGGCTAGTCAGGCTTATGGGGTGATAGTTACCACGGTCAGTTGTGGCCCCTCCTTTGTGGAGAGGAATAACCATTGCTGTGTGCCATTCTATGGGCACGTACCCTGTAGAGAGGCTGAGGTTGAACAGCATGTTTAGGTGGGGAGTTAGTTCATTCTGCAGTTCATGCAAGACGCAGCCTGGGACACCATCTGGTCCCATTGACGCTGTCTTTTTGGCTTTTGAAAGGGCTGTTTTCACCTGTGCGTCTGTGATTTTTGGGACACTACACTTTTCCGGTACTATTGTGGGCCCTTTTGGAGGTGAGAGAGGGGTGAAGTTTGCACTGAATCTATCTGCCAGGATGCTGGCAATATCAGTAGGTTCAGTATATTTTGTGCTATTTTGCACTAGTTCATTGCATATCTGTGAGTTGCCACTTAGATTCTTAACATAGTTAAAGAAGGCTTTGTGGTTATCTTTTGAATCCTTGGTTATTTTTCTTTCGAAGTTAGCCTTGGATGATTTCATGAGGGACCTTAGTTTCTTACTGATACTGATCAGGGATGTCTTTCCTTCTTGGGATTTGCTTTTTTTCTGAACTAGTTTCCTCCTCCTGTTGTATAGCCTGTTTATGGCAGGGGTCCACCAAACTGGTTTCCTTCTCTTAGAGGAGTGAGTCTTGGTTTTGCTAGGGATGGCACAATCCATGCATCCTTGTAGGTGCTCATAGAGTGCATTTGTAAAGGTTTCTGCATCTTGGGCAGCGTTATCCTTTAGCGTGGAGGCTGTGAAACTTACCACCTCTGTCTTAAGTAAGGTGAAGTTTACTTTATAAAAGTTTTTTTACTGTGGTTTCCTTAGTTAGGGGTGGTGATGGGGTGTGGACAACCAGAGTGATTAGTTTACGGTCTGATCTAACCAGTGACAGGATGACCTCCGGTGTGGAACACCTGTCACCCATGTTGGTGATGACCAGGACCAATATGTTTTCACCTCTGGTAGGGGAGTTTACCAGCAGATCCAGGGCATTTGAGTTGATGAATTCCAGGAAGCGCTGGGCCTCGAACACCATATGGTCGACACCATATGAACCTATGTTTGAAATTTCGAAAATATAATAAAAAAATAAAAATAAAAAACTATACTTACCTAAACGCTGTAGGCAGGGGAGCAAGCCCCCCTGCACCCCCCCATGTGGGGAGTTGTGCCCCCCACGCCACCGCTACTTAAATATTCCTACTCAGAGATCACACTGCATTGAAGTAAAGGGAAAATATTCCCTACAGCAATTTCCATGTTACACGCGTGACGTTTCAACCAATCGGGTTTGCTCAATACATGTTCGCCGTTTACAATTTTCGATCACGCGATAGGAACCCATTTTCACAACACTAGTATGACTGCTGCCCGGCCATCTTTTTTGAAGGGAGCCTTATTTGGCCTTATGCTCTTATAATTTAATGTTAGCTGGCTCATTGGAAGAGTCATCATTAACTCTGATCTTAGCAACAGATTACTAATTTGATGGTGGCATCATAATACGAATACAGGGAAGGGGTGCATTCACTAAAGACGTATCAGTAGCCCTTCCTGGGAAACACTGCTTCTATTAAAAAAAAGCATGATTAAGTCTCAAGTTAGTGTTGGTAAGTTTGCACAAAAGCAATAGGCTTCAAGTGATGACAGTGAAATAGCTTTCCACTATCCAAAAATGCTTTTCTATTTGAACTATTATGATGCATGTTATTTTAATGTTTTACACTGATTTTGCTCACTAAAATACTTTTAGAGTGATCACATTGCAATATTACATACTGGAATTTCAAAGGAAACATCATCTGGAAAGAGTATGGAAGAAGTTTTCACTAAAACTAAAGTTATGCATCACGTTTGCAGTGCTAGACAGGCAGTGTCAATAGCAAAATGCCCCCAGTATTCAATATTAAGGGCACATGTCATCATAAGAGATGTTCGTTCACCCATCATTTGACTGCATCTTGGCAGATGGGCAGGATGACCTCACACTTTGTCTGGCATCAGTAGCCAGGAATACTATTAAACTACTGTGATGAGGGAATACTGTGTAAGGACTCATGGTTGCAGTATCACACTTCTGTGATGTGTACGTTGGTACTTGGGCTGTGATGAGGGAACACTGTGTAAGGACTCATGGTTGCAGTATCACACTTCTGTGATGTGTACGCTGGTACTTGGGCTGTGATGAGGGAACACTGTGTAAAGACTCACGGTTGCAGTATCACACTTCTGTGATGTGTACGCTGGTACTTGGGCTGTGATGAGGGAACACTGTGTAAGGACTCATGGTTGCAGTATCACACTTCTGTGATGTGTACGTTGGTACTTGGGTTGTGATGAGGGAACACTGTGTAAGGACTCACGGTTGCAGTATCACACTTCTGTGATGTGTACGTTGGCACTTGGGCTGTGATGAGGGAACTGTGTAAGGACTCATGGTTGCAGTATCCCACTTCTGTGATGTGTACGTTGGTACTTGGGCAGCTTGGCTGATTTAGATTTTATATACATTATCTATTTATTGCAGTGAAAGGATGTGCTTTTTGGGATCTGGGATAACTAGGTGGAACAAAGCGGATTCCGTGGGAAACAAATAAGAATAAGGTGTGCCCTTCCAAACCAGGGTATAGAGGGTACTACAGAAAGTCACAGGGAGAAGGACTTTTCTGGATACAGACAGTGACATTTTTTTTAATCAAATCAGGATTCAGGTAATGAAAAATGAGAATTTCAATGGCTGCACGTCAGTTTCAAAGTCCTCTCAAAGTACAATCTAGTTGGCCATTATGTACTTTACCTACAAATTTGGTCTTAACTGTTCATAGCAATCACAGGTTCAAAACACACAAACTGAGCATGTGCAGTGCAGTCTGTCATTCTACTTCATGCAACATTGTCTTCTGCCATGGTTACATCACGGTTACATGACATTTACAATATACTTGCAGTGTATCAATGAAGTAATCTACCAACTTTTATACATCATTAAAAACAGAACATACTTCCTGCTGTATGCTGCACTATAAATAAACTGGGCCCTCTGTACTTTAAAAGTTTTCAAGTCCACTTATTCTCATCTTGCATTACTATTCCAGAGGCAGCAATAGTTCCTCCCATGGTCCAGATTAAAGGTTTCTGAGAGCAGGTAAGGTAATTTTACATCCTTTGTTGATACTCGGGCAACATAATTGCCAATCTCAGAACTTGTGTCACAGAAGGAAAGGTAGAAAACTCTCGGACTATAGCCTTTTCAATCAATAATGGCAGTTTTACCTTAACACTATGAACTTGAAAGCTAGCTAGCATCGAATGCATGCAGGAAAGCCTCGAGTGATAAATGTGCATTGAGTTCATTATTTACACGCAACACTACATCCATTATGCCTGCCACATACTTTCTGCAAACATTAAATAAAGAGCACTGCTGAGATAAGAATTTTCTCCCTATGAAATCATATTACACCAAAACACCAAAGATACTACAGTTCAAAAAAAATCACATCAACATTCCATCACTGTGCAGCTGGAAGTAAATATTGCTGCTTAGTTTTGATAACCACTGAATGCTTTACAGTCAGTATATCTCAGCAGGTAAGAAGATAATAAGCTATACATTAGCTATTGCCAGCACTCCTGGCTTTGACTGACAGTTTCCACTCACTTGCTTTGAAATGGAGACAATCACTTAACTAACTCAAAGCTCCCTCAGTGAAAGTGTTAGAAAAGGCATTTGTCAGGTAGGTCCTTTAACAATTTCCAGTCAAAGGCAGTAAACAAAATATTTGATTTTTATAAATGGTCTGTGATATACCTGCTGTTTTTTTTTCATATATCAGTTGGAATACAAACAGTTTAACAAGTGAGGAAATGGGGGGAAAAAAAAGCAACAAACTAACATTGAATTATCGAACTAATGAACAGCATCCTGAAATAACTCTTAAATGGGAGAGAAGTAATTCAAAAATATATTTAAAACATTTATTTTAGTACAGAAAATATAAATACTAAGAGCAAAATGGGAAAAAAATTCAAAACACTCAAACAAATTTACTTCAGTACTGCAAACAACACACCTATGGCAATATCGCAATGTGATCACTCAAAGTATTTTAGTAGCAAAATCAGTGTAAAACATTAAAATAACATGCATCATAATAGTTCAAATAGAAAAGCATCGAGCAAAACAGGAAAGAGATTTGAGGAATGTATGGAGTAAAGCGGGTGTAAATTTATTTTATTTAACATTTGTTTACCAGGAAAGTCCAACTTGGAATGAGACAATTTTCAGCTGAGGCCTGGGGAAAAACACCCCAGATGCATGTCTTTGTAACATGGGAGGAAACTGGAGCACCCAGAGGAAACCCACATGAATGCAGGGAGGACATGCAGACTCCGCACAGAAGGGACCCCAGCTAAGAACAGAAAGTACAGTTGTGTACACTTACCATAAATGTAGATGTTCGAGTGTATTCACTGTTGCAGTCATTACATTTGGGTAGAATCCCAAAGCTATGGTTGGGAGGATGGATTTATACAGCATTAGGAGCAGCTATAAGGCCCTGCAGGACAGAAGACAGGTAAATGGTAATGTTTGGTGAACGTACGACCTGAGCTCCAGGTAGCAGCTTCTAGAATGTCTCTGGTAGGAACCCCTCTGAGAAAGGCTGTAGAAGTAGATGCAGCCCTGGTGGAATGAGATCTGATCCCCTTGGGGACAGGTTTACCATGGTGCATATAGCAGAAACTAATACAATGGCTTATCCATTTGGAAACAGTCTGCTTTGAAATAGCCTTTACCTCTGCCCCTGCAGCAAATGCCACCAGTAATTGTTCAGATTTTCTTAGAGATTTAGTCCTGTTTAAGTAGAATCTTAGTTGTCTGTGTACATCCAATGAATGCAGAATCCGCTCACCCTTGTTCTGTGAATTTGGGAAGAAAGTTGGCAGATGAATGGTCTGATTAAGGGCCATACTAGATACCACCTTAGGCATAAAGGATGGATTGGTCCTGAGAGCCACCCTGTCTGGGTAAAAAATTATGAAAGGCTCCACTACCATAAAAGCCTGTAGTTCTGAAATCCTTCTAGTGGAAGTGACTGCTAAAAGAAAAGCTGTTTTCCAAGAGAGAAATTTTAGGTCTGCAGTAGCAGCTGGCTCAAAAGGAGGTAGAGTGAGTTTTTCCAAAACAAAATTGAGGTCCCATGCAGGAGTTGGTGCTCTCCTGGGAGGTCTTCAATTTTTGGCCCCTCTGAGGTACTGCTTTAGCAGAGGATGAGAAAAGAGGCGAGGCTCTGTGTTGTAATGAGCAGAAATGGCAGAGGCATGGATTTTTATGGAAGAAAAAGGCCCTTGTGAAGCATCTCAGTTAAGTACTGCAGAATCTGAGGAATATTGGGCATTGCTGTGCTTATTCCTTGTGCTTGGTTCCAGGCACAGAATCTTTTCCATTTGTCAGCATAAGATTTTCTAGTACTAGGCCTTCTAGCCTCCAAAATGACATCCATCACAGGTTTGCTGAGAGATGTAACTGGTGAAATTAGTTGATCAGCCATGCTGCAAGATTAATAGTTTGGAGCTGAGTGTAGAATCTGATAGTTCTGCTGAGACAGTAGGTAAGGTGTCTGAGGCAGGAGGAAGGTGCTACATATTGCGCAGGAGCAGATACCAGTGTTGGCGAGGCCAGTCTGGAGCAATCAGAATCATTTTTGTTTTTTCCTGTCTGAATTTTAGTAAGACCTTGGAGAGAAGAGGCAGAGGGGGAAAGGCATAGACTGATAGTTTTTTCCAGCTGAAGGATAGAGCATCCACTCTCCAAGCTTTTTTGTGATAAATTCTTGTGCAGAATTTGTCCAACTGATAGCTTTGGGGTGAGGCAAACAGATCTATGTATCGGCTCCCCCATTTGCGTGTCAACATGCTGAAGATTTGTGGATCCAGTTTCCATTCATGTGGGTCCATAAGATTTCTGCTTAGTTCGTCTGCCAGAGTATTTTGCTTTCCTGGCAGGAATTGAGCTTGTAGATGTATTTGATAAGTTAAGGCCATGTTCCACAATGCCATGGCTAGTCTGCAAAGGGGGTAGGAATGTGTACCCCCCTGCTTGTTTATGTACCACATAACTGTGGTGTTGTCTGTCTTTATCAGTAGTTGTCCTGGATGAAGATAGTCCATGAAGGCTGTCAGAGCATTCTGTACAGCTAGCGTCTCTTTCCGATTGATATGTAGGTGCATTTGATTTGGGTTCCATTGGTCCTGAATGCATCACCCTGCCAGATGCACCCCCCAAGCATAGTCTGATGAGTCTGTAGTCAGGGTTTGGGTGGCAGGAGTGGAATGAATGACCGTCCCTTCTTTTGGTGGCAGGCCTCTGCCCACCATAGGAACTCTAGTTGCAAGCAAGAAATTATAGGAATCATTGTTTCCAGGCTGTGACAATGTTGACTCCATAAGTTTTTTAGGTACCATTGAAGTTTACTCATATGCAGTCTTGCATATGGAATTAGAAGAATGCAGGAGGCCATGAACCCCAAGGCCTGAAGAATTTGTCTTGCAGATAGCTGGGTCTTTGTGGCCACCTGTTTCAAGTAAGTCATCAATTGAATTTGTTTTTCTGGCGTAAGGTAAGTCATCTGGGCAGTTGTATTCAAGCTTGCAAACAGGAATGTAATTATTTGAGAGGGTACCAGTTGTGATTCCTTTTCGTTTATGGTGTACCCTAGACAAGTTAGAAGCTTTTTTACAAATGCCAGATGTTTTAGAAGAGTGTCCTTATTTTCTGCCTGAATTAGACAATTGTCCAAGTATGGACAAATCTGAATACTTCTTTGCCTGCAAAATGCAATTACTGGTGCCAGACACTTTGTGAAGACCCTGGGCACAGTAGATAAGCCAAAGGGCAGTGCAGAGAACTGGTAATACAAATAGCCTGCTTTGAAGTGGAGGTATCTTCTACTATATTCCCTTATTGGGATATGCAGGTAAGCCTCAAGTCTATAGTTACCAACCAGGCATCCTTGCCTAGCATAGGTAGTAACTGTTGAAGACTCAGCATCTTGAATTTTGGAATGTCCAGAAATGTATTTAGAATGGATAAGTCCAGAATTGGAAGCCAAGATTTGTCTTTTCTGGGTACCAGGAAAAGTCTTGAATAAAAACCTTGTCCCTTTTCCTTTTCTGGTACTGGTTGAATAGCCCCCATCTTCATGAGGGACATGACTTGTTTCTGGGCCTCTGCCCACTGATTTGGAGGCAGATCTGGCCATCTGTTTGGGATTGGCAACATGTGGAAATGAAATCTGTATCCCTGGGATACTATATTTAAAACCCATTTGTCCTGGGTAATCAGTTGCCAGTTTCGTGCATGAAGTGACAGTTTTCCCCCCAAAGGGGCGGCCAAAAGATAAGTGCTTGGTAATTGCAGTGGAAAGTCATTGAGACTGTTTACCACAGGAAGGTGCCTTGTTGCTTCCAGATTTGGAGGTAGAGACACCCCATTGCTTTGTTCTAAAAGTTCCTTGCGACTAAAACCTGGAGCCTTTGGAATGCCTGGGTTTGACCTGAGCAGCTCTAGTGGGTACTGGAAAGGACCAGTTCTTAGTAGGCCAGTACCTACTAAACCTGGGTGGCTGCACTTGTAGGAAATCTTTCAGTTTGCATAGATTTAGCTTTATCTTCCATCTTTTTCAAAACTTCTTCAGCCTTATTACCAAATAGACTGTCCTGTTGTAAAGGAGCATCCAACAATTTTGCTTTAACATGGTCAGGCTCCTTGAGCCAAGCATGCCTTCTTATCACAGATTAAGTTACAGCAGCCCTGCAAGAGGCCTCCAAGGAATCAAAACCACATTGCAAAGTATGTTTTCCAACTTGTTCAGCTGAATGCAATAAATCCTGCAACTCTATTTTCCACACAGTCAGAAATCAACATAATTTTCTGTTTAAGTAAAGCCATGACATGCTGTTGATATTTAAGCATATGAAATCGACAGTTTAAATATGCTGCGGTGGTACGGCGGTAGCATTGTTACCTCACAGCAAGAGGTTCTCACGTTCAATTCTTGGCTGGGCTTGGGAGTGCCTTCTCTGTGGAGTCTGCATGTCCTCCCCACGGTTGGGTAGTGTTCAAAAGACATGCGTGCGTAAATGGGCGTGCCTTTGTCGAAGGTTGGGTGTCGAGCTGGCACCTCGGCATTTCGTAAAAATCTATTGCCAATCATTAGCAGACCGGAGTTCCACTGTAGCGACCACTTACTGGGAAAAGCCGAACGACAAACAAACAAAGCTCTGATTGCCAAGGTTCCAGACGTGTAAACCTTCTTACCCCATCTATCCAGTGCCCTGGAATCTCTATCAGAAGGGGTAGGATTAATGCCCTTGGGACCCTGAGAAATGGTTTCAGGGTCAGCAGTAGGGTTTTTGAAAAGGAATTTGTGGGAATCAGGAACCCTGTAGTATCTGTCTGGCTTACTAGGAGCCAGAAGCAGGGAATCAGGAGTCATACTGGATTCTGAGAAAACATCATCAACAATGTCTAGAACAGGAGGTATAGCCAAAGGCCTATGCTGAGGAAGTAGAAGAAAATTCCTAAGTCTCTTTTTAGATTCTGAGAAATCCTGACTCCCCCAGTGAAAGTGTTCCCTTAAGGTATGCAAAGTTTCTCCAAAAGAAAAATCCTCAGGAGGAGAAGCAGAAGGGATGGAGTCTTCTGCATCAGAGTCCTCATAAGTGGGTATAGATAATTCCTGATCAGAAGAGGCATCAGAAGAAATATAAACCTGATCTGAAGATTCATAGTCAGTGCCTTGCCTAGGCCTCTTAGCAGGAGGGGGGTGGGTACCCCTGATCAAGGTAATTAAATCCTCAGCCACTTTGACCATTTATTTTTTAGGCATTGGGGCCTGTACACATGGACCAAGCGTTGGGTTTTTTAGACATAGAAGTAGGTTTTGGCCTTAGTTTTGAAGATGGCATCGGTTTAATATACAAATCTTTAGGCCTGAAAACACCCTCAGAAGATGGTGCCTGCTCAGCGGCTCTGGACCCATGTAAGGTAGAGACATCCGCGGGTTCAATACTTAAAAGTGCCTCACTGAGTACCGGTGAACTGGTGACTGGCTTAGGAGATGCTTCGTCGTTGGTTTTGGACCTCGATGGTCTGTCTCTGTCTTTTTCTTTGCATTTTTTAGGTATTCTGGTAGTCGGACTGCTAACCGACGACATTTCTTAAATCTTGAAGCAAAAATATACCGATGTTTAATAGTGCGTTGATTAAATTTAGCACAAAACCGACAGCAAGGCATGTTGTGGTCAGGGCCTAGGCAAGGAATACAGTACAAATGAAAATCCTTATGAGGTATTTGCTTCCCACAAGTAATACAATTATTAACTTTTACTGACATCGGTACGCCTCACAGTATGATGTTGTCCTGTTCGATTCTCAGCTAGAGCATCTTCTGTGTGGAGACATACGTGAATGGGCGTACCTTCATTGAAGGTTGTGCGTCAGAGCTGGCAACTCGGCACACAAAAATCTACTGCCAATCATTAGCGGACCAGAGTTCCGCTGTGGCGACCCCCAACCGGGAAAAGCCAAAAGACACAACAACTGACATCGGTAAGGAGCAAGAAAGTTTCCCCAGTGGGGTACTTAGCTTTTAGTTGAAGACTTCGGTTCTGAAACTCAAAAATGAAAATTTCAGGAATCGGCCGACCGGCACTTGCGAACTGCTTCTGCTTCGGGCACTGCGCGGCAAGAAAGACTGACATAATGGTGTCAGCTGTATGTTTTATACCCCTGATGACCTGACATCATGGAAGAAGGGACAGCAACCGACGCAGGACCCAAGACTTTGTTAATCAGGCCGACTGAGGCAACCTGCCAGCAGATTAGCCAAATGTAATGACTGCAACAGTGAAACACGAAGAACATCCAGAGAACCTTTTGCTGTGAGGCAATGACACATACCGCTGCACCACTGCATCATCCATAACCACCGTAAAGCCTGTGGAAAGCTTGTTATGTAAAATGTTTAAGGATCTGTGGAGTAAAGGTAGGTCCAAAGCCTGCCAAAAGCTTAGGATGTTAAAGTCTTAGTAGTTAGGTAAAGTGGGGTGTAACATCGGGGCAACAGCTCAAGACAAAGTGGACAGAAAAGGAAGGTGGCAAAACAGGAGAGTACACATGAAATGTGCCAGATGTCAAATGGAAGAGGCCTAAAGAGGAGGAAGAATAGAAGGAAGCATGAGGAGAATGTGCAGAAGGAGAGGGGCTGGTTGTGGACAATGCAGGAAGAAAGGTCAGAAGGACCAAGGACAATGCAGGAAGAAAAATCAGAAGGACCAAGGACAATGCAGGAAGAAAAATCAGAAGGACCAAGGACAATGCAGGAAGAAAGGTCAGAAGGATCAAGGACAATGCAGGAAGAAAGGTCAGAAGGACCAAGGACAATGCAGGAAGAAAGGTCAGAAGGATCAAGGACAATGCAGGAAGAAAGGTCAGAAGGACCAAGGACAATGCAGGAAGAAAAATCAGAAGGACCAAGGACAATGCAGGAAGAAAGGTCAGAAGGACCAAGGACAATGCAGGAAGAAAGGTCAGAAGGATCAAGGACAATGCAGGAAGAAAGGTCAGAAGGACCAAGACTTTCTGGTAGGTTTGACAGAAAAAGGACTACTGGGAAATGACACCACTTTACAAGTAGTGAAGACAGAAGGACAGCCTAGGAAAAGGACAGAAAGAGCAGATAACTTGGGAAGGAATGCAACACGGATGGCAGGTAAGGAAAGGGAGGGAGGCGTTCTAGTGATTGCAGACTCACTCAAGGAATGTTAGATGGACAGGTGTCAGACTCCAGCAAATGAGTTGGCAGTGAGAACTATTTCCGCAGTGAGATTAGACAGGACAAACTTGGAAATGAGAAATCTTCTCATGGACGGAAGGAGGTAAACACAATAGTATACGGGGGCACAAATGCCAAGACAGGTAAAACCAAAAGCAGCACAGGGATGGGCAAGGGAAATGGGCAGGACATGCATGGAGTTTGGGGTACGGTACCCATTTTGTAAGTGAAAATGGTGTTTAAGTGCTAACAAAACAACACAAGAATAGGAGCTTAGACTACAGTGCCTGTTTCACAAAGTTGACTGACTGATGAATATCTGAATTAGAAGGTGACTCTGGGGAGGGTACATTATGAAAATACAAATCAAACAGTAAGAAAGCTGATCCCACATTATCATTTGTTTATATACTTGAACAGTTACTTCTATGAAAACAAAACATGTAATAAATAAAGTTTTCTTTTTGTCTGCAGTCCTCAGTCATTTGTTTTCAGCTGACCTGACAAGGCTTAAAATGCCAAGCTTCCCAAAGTCTCCTGCACCTACCTTGACTCCACAGGTCCTTAAGCCAAAGCTGTTACAAAGGATGGACAAAGGGGGCATCTGCTCTTGATGCAAAGCTGGTTAGGTCTGTGTTCAGATCTGTAGAACAGGCTCTGACCAAGTCCAGGAAAGCAAGGCGCTACAGTTTATCACAGGTGCTGGACACTGTTTAGAAAAGAGCTACTCTGTAGACCTTTTTAAACATAAGTGACACTCATTATAACTGTACTTGTTCAAGAAGCAGGATAACCTCTGCAGTACAAAGCAACTCTTTGTAAATTAACCATATGCACACATTCACCTTTCCAGTCTGACTGCCACAATTCACAAATATATGCACAGCTAGATTTCAGCTCTAGCCTAGGTCATCAATCCAGGTTATGGCTAACACAGAGTGCAGCCTACTGTTTTCAGTTCTTGTTTGATAGAAAGGCTGATGATAAAAGTGCACCAAAGTAGGGGCAAATAATGTACCCTTCTCAGACTGTAAATTTCTTAGATCCTAACAAATTGGGTACCATATTTTGTATCTCTTGGGATACTCAGGGGTGGGGTGTATGCTGGTTTTATTGCCTTCTCCAAGTTACTGCTACTCACAACAGAGGGGAGATGGCCAATAATCTAGTGGTGGGGTGGATAGCTGCTTATACTGCAATAGTGATCCCTACTTCTTGAATATCTGCTGTTAAGGTATATGTACTCACACATAAATACTATGTTCACTGCATGGATCACTGCTGTACTATGATTCTTTACCCATAGGGGGAGTACTAAAGCAGTTAAGTGTTCCCCTTGAGGTGCTGGTAGTTACAGCATCCCTGCAAGACTGTAATAATAATAATAATAAAACAAATTTTCCTTAAAAAAGGTTATGCACTTAGTTAACCATGGTGACTGTTTACTTGGGCAGCAGCCTATCCTATCAGCCTGGTAAGGAGGACACAAAATGTTCGTCAGTTTGCCTGCCCATGTACATCTAAGTAAGGGTAGTTTCCTCCCACCCTTATTCTGGGGTCTGGTACAGAAGACAGACAGCTGTACACAACCTGGTTAAGTACCAACTGGGATACCACCTTGAGCATGAAAGAACAGTTAAGCGAAAGGCTACTCCAGTCAGTATGAATGATGGTGTATGGCTCATTGTGCATTAGAGACTGAAGGTCAGAAATCCTTGTGGCTGAGGTAATACCATCAGAACCAGGGTATGCCACAAAAAAAAAAAAAAAAAAAAAGATTTTTAGTGCCATTGAAATGCTGGGTTGAAAGTGGGTTAGAATTAATATTTCCAGTATGTAGTTAAAGTCCTATAGAGTTGGTATTGTTTCCCAAGAGGCTTGAATCGCAAGATTCCCTTTTAGGAATGGCTTCATTAAAGTATGAGTGGACAAGGAAGGGCCCATGGAGAATGATACTACAAAAGCAAATAGGTGCACCTTAACACAGGCATAGGTCCATCTGGCTTGAGATCTCTAGGCACTGCAAGCCTTCTGAAATTTTAGCTTCTGCAGGTAAAATGCCCAAAAGGCTAAATCACAAGGACAATACCGTAAACTTGGCCATAAGCTTGTCCAGTGCTAGACTTTCTAGGTTCCTGCATAAAATGCTGTACATCTACTGAAAAGTGCTCCTTAAAGGGTATCCAACTGATATTATCCAAGCTGCTAAGCTGACGATCTTGGGCACACCTCTGGCCCTTCTTCCCAAGTCAGAATGGAGCAAGTTTACAGGAGCCATAGTGGTCCTTCTTTACACAGCTGGACTAAATGAAAGAACCACAGTTGGCCCACCTACAGAAAAGCCACTAGAATCAGCCTTGTTTGCTTCTTCTGGCCTTTTTCTCATCAAACATTAAAATAAATTATATCTGCCAAGTCTACTTATATGTGATCAACCAGAAATCATGTTCTCAAAAGCAGTTACAGTATCTATTCCTTACAGCAATGCAGCAAACCATGAGCTTACAAATAAAACACTACATGAATTGTCAGGGTATATCCAAAGTGCTGCCTGGCATCTAGCTTATAAACAGGATTTTTTTTCCAGTAAAATACATAAAAATGAACCAAAGATAAGAACATCAAAGAGAAATTACCATTGCTGACAGTTCTCTGAGCTACTTCCCAAAGGACCAGCCCAAATGCCCAGATGTCCACTCTTTTGTAGGAGTCAAAACAGTCCACTGGGATAGTTTCATCTAAGACTTCTGGAGCCATATATCGCTTGGTTCCAACCCTTGGGTTATTCCCCACATCTAACTGATTTGTGCTTTGAGAATGTACCACAGCAAGACCTGAAATAAAAGCACATCATCATCATCATCATCCTGTCGCTAGACTTTAAAGAAACAGTTTGTGTAGGATGTGTACCCTGTACCAAATTTATAAACATTTCTTGAGGAATCATCACAGCGATACCAATAAAATTATTTTTATGATCATTGATGTTTAAGCACATTTTACTTTAATATTACTATAACAAATGCCACATGTTTATGATCTTACTCCTCTTTTGCTTGTGGTTTAATAAGAATTGTGCTAAAATATAAATTGTATTTATTCTTTGGTTAACCAAACACTCATTAGACATGAATATCTGTTGATACAGCAGTTTTAAGGATACTTGGTCATCCTCACGGATGCTGCAAGAATGAAGCACCAATTTGTTGGCTAAGTGTCATATTTAGCTCACTTCATACATGCTGAAGATTTATACTACCTTCTGGAAACTGCAGCTAAACTGCATAAACAACATCCTGGTGATCTAACAAAAAGGGGTTTTGTTTCTGTCATATTACCCCAATTCGCATTTATTTCCAAGAAAAAAATTATCACTTTTATTCTACAGACGTCAAAGGGTGAGGTCTTCACCTGTTCAAGGTGAACACCAGGCAAGCCTGAAAATGCTAATGGTTTGGTACCATTTTTATGTGGGATCAAGTTGAAAATAGAAGGCTAAAAAGCTGACATATACATTTGAGTGCATAAAAAAATGCAAAGGGATGAGGGTGTGGCTAATACAGCAAGCAATTTGCAGCAGAAGAATTTTGCTCTGCTTCTCCTATATAATTTTGACAGGATTTAATCAACATTTTCATAAAAAAATAATTAACATAGGTAAAATATAGTGGAAATCATGATACTTTAGTGAAATAGGAGTTGCAGTCTATTCTTAGTAATATACAGGACTTATCTTTAAAACTGGACAAAATGGACTCCAAGGTACAAACAATTAAAGAAGACTGTAAAAAGCAGAGAAAAATTACTCAATGAAGTAGTCAAACAACAAAAACTTCAAACATCTGCTATGGAAGATTCAATTACTGATATAGATGGCAGACTTACAGAAGCCAAAAGTAACACTGAATCTATACTTACAAAACACCAGCTCTTGGAAAAAATGAATGACCTAAAAAACAGGGCAAGAAGGAATAATATCCGGATCTATTTAGTTCCTGAGAAACAAGAGGGAGACAATATGGTAAACATTTTAACTTCTTGGATTACAAAAATTCTAAACCTTCCTGAAGCCCTGTCTTTTGGAATAGAGAGGTTTCACAGATCCTTATCTGCAACAAATTCAAACAAGAAACTCTTTACCCCAAGATCCATAATAGCGAAATTTGTTTCCAGTCAGGACAAAGACTTGGCTCTAAAAGCTGCTTAGTCTGCATTGCCTATCAAAATCGATGATTCTATCATTAGATATGATAAAGATGTCTCTCCTTTGGTTGTCTCCTAAAGGAAAGAATGTATTCCTTTGTTAAAAGGCTTGAAGAAATCCGGCATTAAAACACATCTAATAAATCTTGCAAAACTAAGACTTTTTTGCCTGCTGGAAGGAAAACTTTTGAATCCATGAAAGAAGTAGTTTCCTTTGTCCAGTACAATAACTTGCTTAATCCTACTGAAGAAATGAATTTGAGTCCATCATTACAAAGACAGGCTACAAGAAATGAATGCACAGTAAAAGAGAAAAATAAAAAGCTTAGGGACAAGTGTACATTTTTGATTAGTATTACATTGTAATATAGTTTTACAGTAAATTGTTTCTCTGAAACACCTTTCAAAAGGACTTTCAACAAAAGGTAATACTTTACTTTTTATTCATTTAATAATTTCAGTTTTAATCAGTAACAATGTCTTTACAGTTGTAATAGGTTTGTTTTTCCAATAGCGGGGGTTCAGTTATTAATAATGAGGGTTGTTTTAAGTTTTAATAATAAGCATCTAATAAATTGTATTAATTTAATACTATACATTTGCTCTGATTCAAGTAACATGATGTATAAATAATGATTAATAAGTAAGGTTTGTTTTAAATGTTATGCTTAAACAATGGGAGTTCACTAATTAAAGTATTAATAATTTCCTATTATACAATGACCCCCCCCCATTAATATTCAAAAACGTGCACGCTGATTGGTCAGCGTGCACGTTGTAAATCAGAGTTATAGTAATGGAAAAAGGTCCGGACTTTTTCCATTAGTATAACTCTTTTCAACGGAGAACGCAAGATCTCTGTTGCTGTTTACAACCTGTCTTGCTATGTTAAATGAGTTTAACATAGCGAGACAGCTTTTAAAAAAAGCAACGGAGCATCTCCGTTGCTTTTTTTAAAGCTGTCTCGCTATGTTAAACCCATTTAACATAGCGAGACACTTTAAAAAACAACGGAGTTCTTGCTTTCTCCATTGCTTTTTTTCAAAACTGTCTCGCTATGTTAAATGGGTTTAACCTAGCAAGACAGCTTTAAAAAAAGCAACGGAAATTCTCCGTTGCTTTTTTTAAAGCTGTCTCGCTATGTTAAACTCGTTTAACATAGCGAGACAGTTTGTAAAAAGCAACGGAGATCTTGCTTTCTCCGTTGCTTTTGCCCACAGCTCTGATGTACTGCGTAAGTATACGCATGCGCAGTACATCAGAACTGCCACAGAATACCAGATAGTTGCGGAAGGGCAGCAAGGAGGCATTATACAATGCCATTATTTAAGAAAAGTAATTATTATTTTTTTTAAATAATGTCATTGTATAATAGCAATAACCCACTTCTGGGTGTGGGTAATGCTGGATTTACCCACGGTTGGCTTTGTTTGGCCACTCAGGCTTCGCCCTCGTGACCATACCACACCAACCGTGGGTAAATCCAGCATTACCCACACCCAGGCGTGTGTTATTGCTATATTATTTACTGTTACAGTGACGACTATATTTTCTTACTCTTCAATGATTAAGCACTTTAATTTACATACACAATGTTGTTAAATGATGAGGGCTTGCTTAATATTTAAGAATTTAATGTGTTTTGAATGACTGGGGATGTTTTGAAACTGCTTAATCTTCTTTTTACAGTTAGAATGCTTTAAACATCATTTTTATTCAATTTCCACCTCACCAATCGTGAGCCCTGAGTTTTCTAATGACTTTTTTTCAGTATTTCTCCCAGCTGAAAGTTTAGAAGAGATGGAAAAGGGGTTTTCATATAGTGCGAGCTTGTGTGTCACTGTGGCAGTTTGGCTTCATTTCAAAGCTGTTGTAACCTTTAACCACTTCAGAAACAGGACATGAATGTAATGACGAAACAGAACGCTAAAATGAACAATTTTGAAATGCTTTAGCTACCAAAATGTGATATTTAAGCTAACAGTAAAGTCTTCTTACACCTTGAGAAGTTTAAACTATATTATATTATGAACTTTTTAAGATGAGAAATGTGTGTTTAAAAAGTGGCATGGTGCTAACAGGAATTGATTTGAATGTGGAAAACATGTAGGGATGCATTGTAAACTTTATAGTACTGCTCCAAAGTGATTTGTCAAATTTCAACAACATGCAGTCCTTGTCATCATCTCCTTCCAAAGTGTCATAATAAGCCAGAACATGTTTGCTATTACTCTGCAGCTTTTTAATATGAATGTTAGCAGGATATAAATGTAGTGTACATATTTTGGATAGATAATAGCAATGTAAATAACTAGAAGTCTGATTAATTGTAATTTAAGTAACCTTCATTTCAGATTTGTAACAGGAAAACCAGTCACTTGCTTTATTTTTCTACTGAGAACTAAATTGCAATGGTATGTATCTACATTTAGATGTTTATTTTACTTATAATATATAGAGTGAGTGGGAGACTGGTTGCGTACATACATACACACACACACCCAAGCAGACATTAAGCTCTTGCAATGAATGTTATATGATTGTATGTAGTATTATGGTGGTAAAATGTGAATGTAGGTTTTGAAATAAAATATTTTATTTGTTACAGTTTACCATTAGTAAGCAGGCATCTATAGCTCTGCAAATTTGTACATGCATGATGAGTTAATGTTAATGCACATATAAACACATACTTTAAAATACACTTTTTTTTACTTATAGTTCAGATTTTCTTGTATCCTGTGGGCATTTTGAGTTAGATAGGTTGATCTTATTTAGATTTATTTTACATTGTTGTACAAGTAAAATACTGCTATGAAAGCAATGACCTTCTGCAGTGACTGTGGGATTATATGGGCAAGAGAGGAGTTTTAAACCTCTGATTACAGATGACCATCCGTTTTAAATAAGGTCATACATACTCTTAACATTTTACCATGGAGTTCAAAGATTTGTTTTATTTTATAGTGTATTTTCCATAGGTAGGGAAAATGATTTTCAAGAATAGACTGAGAGCATATTGTTTAGTTCTTCAGTCTTGTTTATGAACACTATAACATTTATATTAGAGTGTATATTACTTATTTATGATGTTATTTTTTTATTTACATGGAAGTAGTGGCAATAAAATATGATTAGACAGTGACATGGGGTTGCGGATGAGTGGTTTGGATTACTCTTTCATCAAGCCTAGAATTGTTTACTCCATGATGGAGGAAAAGAACATTTTTAACTCAGATTTTTTTTGTATCAGTCTTAGGGTTTTTGTCCATAACAACTTGTTGATATGATATTTCTTTGTATACAGTACTGATTTATTATACATTAGTTTTTAAACTATTTATTTGAAAATATGTCAATATACAATTGTCTTTCATTGAATACTGATTGTATTAAATAATCTAATAAAGAGAGGTAGTTCAAATAAGTATCTAACATTACACAAAACATTTTTTTTGCACAAAACTCATTTATTGATCAAAGATTTGATAGATTGCTACTAAAAGATTATTCGGTCTTAGTAGGTTCCCATTTTGGCTCAAAAAGAAGAGGTATTCTTATTCACTGGAAGAAAACATTAGCTTTACCTAAGATAGTTGAGACTTACTCTGATAACAATGGTATGTTAGGATTGTTGGTAGTAATAACAGACAAAAAATTTTACACTCATCAACACATACTGGATTCCTGGAATAGGATATAAAATGGCTAAGAAATATTTAGATATTACAACACTATATTCAAAAGAAGAAATGTTGGTAGCCGGAGATTTTAATTGTGTTTTATCAAACAAAGGCACTACTACTTCTTTCGGCTTTTCCCGGTTAGGGGTCGCCACAGCGGATCACCTGTCTGCTCATGATTGGCAGTGGAGTTTTACAGTGTCGAGTTGCCAGCCCGGCACCCAGCCTTCCACAGAAGGCACACACATTCATGCCTAGGGCCAATTTAGAGTGTCCAATCCACCTACAGCATGTCTTTGGGATGTGGGAGGAAACCGGAGCACCCGGTGGAAACCCACGCGACCACAGGGAGGACATGCAGACTCCGCACAGAAGGCACCCCAGCCGAGAATCGAACCGGAGAACCTCTTGCTGTGAGACAGCAATGCTAACCGCTGCACCACCGTGGCCGCCCTTATCAAACAAAGGCACTGCTAATGATAAAATATTCAGGTTGTCATCTGTAGCTAAATACTTACATCATTATATAAATTTAATGTATATGAGAGATATTTCTGATCTAAAATGATCAAATTCTATAAATTATACTCATTACTCTTACAGATTTGGGACCCACACCAATATTGATATATTTTTTTTCTAATGCGCTCTGTTCTAAAATAGAATATGTATTGATAGCCTCGAGTCCTTTGTGTGACCACAATGCTATCACTCTAACTTTAATTCCATACAATTTAAACCTATTGTCAATGACTCTCTGCATATATAATTAAAATAAAAGGTTTTAGAGATTTGTTTTTAAATGAGTTAAATCAATTTATGGAGTTTAATAACAGTGAGGTCACAGATACTATTTTATGGCTACACTAAAACTCTATTCACATGGTAAAATTAAAAATTGGTATACATGTAAAAGAAAAGAATGGAACAAAAAGTAAAACGCTTTGCATACCAACACTGATAAATTAAAATTAAATTTAAAACCCAGTGATAAAGCTACAAATATGGAGTTGAAAAATCAGAAATATCTAGAAATACTACCGCAAAAGATTTCAATTCATTAGGAAAAAAAGAAATTACAGGTGTATTCGATAAATCCTAAGAGTCTAACTAGATTAGCTATTAGATCTAAAAAAAATGAATATAACAAATCACATTAAGGAGATTAATCACAAGGAAGGAAACAAAAAGATTAAAATAACTGATTTAACAGATATACGGGAATGCTTTAGAGAATATTACAAAAAATTAAGAAAACAAACACAAGCCTTGAAAATCTATGGGATAGCTTCTTGAAAGAAAGCATACATTATAAATTAATCAAAGAACAGAAAAGTAAAATCGAGAAGTCTTTTTCTTTTGAAGAATTAAAGGTTCAGATTAAACATCTCAAAATAAATGAAGCTCCAGGGTTAGATGGGATAATTCCTGAATTGTACAAGCTTTTACCTAATAATATTTAAAAAATTTTACTAAACGCTTTTGAAGAGGTGAAGAGCACTTCTAATATGCCCCTTCATGGAGATATTCTCTTATCATACTCATTATAAAATTAGATAAAGATCCTGCTTTATGTTCTTCTTACTGCCCTATTTCACTCTTAAATGTAGACTATAAGATTTTTCATGTCAATATTAGCAAAAAGATTAAATCTTATACTATTAGGATTAGTAAACAAAAACAGACTGGTTTTATAACAAACAGAAGAGTCCAATATAATATTATAATGATCTTTTCATTGATTGATATAGCAAACAAAAATAAAAGAGAATTCTCAATAATAAGTTTAAATTTAGATAAGGCATTTGATTCTGTGAACCGGAGTGCTAAATGAATATAAGTTTTCCACTGACTTTATAACTTTAATTAAAAACCTTTAAGATAATTCAATCTTTTGTTAAAATATGTTCTTTTTTATCTAAATCCTTTGATATATTAAAAGACACAAAACAAGGATGTCCTCTTTCTCCTTTTTTATTTGCACTAATTATAGAGCCATTTATAAATTATATAAAATCTAACAAAAATATTAAAGGCTTTAAAATAATGACTTTTCCTTAAGGATTCAATTTTTTTTCAGGCAACATTCTGTTAACTAGTGGTAATACTGAAATTTCTATAAATCATATCAATTGCAGAAACATTAAATACTGGCCTAAAGTTTCCATCCAATAGCTTATGTGTCTAAAATCAACAGACAGGGAAATGTTATGAAATAAGGGACTTAAAGTGATGGGGGAGCTAATTAGAGAATCCACAATGGACATTATACAACTTGCAATGTAACTTTTTTAATTGTCTTTGGATTAGAATTTCTTAATATGAGTTGTGTGTGAACTGTTTGTCCACTACTATTACTGCAACAGGTAAGGGATAGAACTTATGGTATAAAGGCCTAATGAGGTGCTAATAAGACACACTCACTTGCACACAGCAGGATAAAAGCATGTTTAGATAAGGAGGAGAGAAACAGACATTGGGAAAATTTCAATATAGGGACAAACGTTTGGTTTAGGGAGCTCTGGGGATGCAGAGGATGCGGAGACTGCAAGAGAAAAGGGAAGCATCATAGGATACTATCATAGCTTGTGGTGGTACTGGATTTGCTAGTCAGGTGATAAAGAAGAGAAGGAGGAAGTAACAGGCTGCCAGTAGACAGACCAGGCACATGACAAGAAGATGATGGCAGAGGTTACCTGAAGAGTACATACAACTGTAGTGCCACACTAAGTGGAGGCAGAAAGTGGGAGAGTTAGCAATACCATACAAAAAAAGATGGGTGGAAAGACAGAGGGAGATAACGGTGACAAGTTATGAAGGGGAGGAAAAAACAAATGCATCAATTTTACAGCCAAAACCACAATGAGAGAAGAAGGGAAATAGGCAAAGTAACACAGCCAGATAGAACAGGAACGGTTTCTAGGGATCAAATGAAGAGTACAAGAGGAATAGGAGAAATCAGACATAACTCAAAGTGAGACAAAAACAAACAGTCAGTGGATATCACTGGGAGTGGTAAAACTGCAATGGCAAAGGTTTGGGGCAGGAAGACTACTAAGTGGTATTAGTAATGGTGATTAGCGACAGTGTGGAGAAAGAGAAGAGGGTTTTGGTAAAGAAATGCTCCATTTCCAATGGGATTAATAGCAATAGCAATGAGAGAAACCAGGCTACAGTAAGCCTGGTTTTGGGGGCTCAGACTTTGTAAGACATAACAGAAGGTGACAAAATGGTCACCAAGGAGAAAAAAATCATGCTGTGATGCAGAAAGATATGAATGACCTGTCAGATAAGCCAGCTGAGGTTTCAGCAATACGGGCCAGAAAAGTTATAAAGGATGCAAGGACAGGGAGCAGCAGATAGCACTGGCAGAAATGTTACCTGTGACAATAGCCAGCACACCGAGAAAGATGATGTTTAGTCGTATGACTGACTTTTTCAGTAGACAAGGAAGGATAATTCTGGAAATGGTGAAGAACAGAGATGGATGTAGCAGACAGATCAGCCAGGAAGAGTGGACACATCACAGAAACACAGGTCACTGACAGGAGTGGTGAGAGACAGAGGTGCCTGGGTACAGGTGGTTCAGGGATGACAACTGGGAAGGGTTGGATAAGGAAGAGAAGTAGAAAATATTTTCCATTTCACTGAGTATGAATTCCATGTGCTAGGCCTCCTGGCCTCTTTTAGTATAGTTACCATATCCCAAGATTAAAGTTGGTTGACAGGAAATGAGTGCTAAATATTCCAAGTCAACAGCCTGAGCACATTCAAGTTCGGAAGTACCTGGATTTTTGGTCATCTGGGTTAGCAAACTTATCTCCTGTATAAAGAAGACTGCAAGCTTCTTGGCAACCTATACCAACATCAAGAAAGTACAGTTTTGTACCTACCATAAATGTAGATGTCCGAACTGGATAGCATCTGCAGTCATAACAACTGGGTTGTCCTGTCGTCAGGCAGCCCTTCGGTCGGCCGGATTCCAAAGTCTGGGTCCGGCTTCGGCTGATGTCGCACTCCACCCAACGTCATCTCTGCTGGTCTTCGGGTATAAAGGCATCAGCCGATGCCATTTTCCTCAGTGTTTCTTGCCCCAGATGCCAGTTTCCCTCTTGGAAGGCTAAATTTTGGATAAATGCCAATGTTTCCAAAAAGATAGAAGGCAAACACAAAAAATAAGCATGTATGTACATATATACAAACAAATACACCATAAGAGACTCCCCCCACCAGCTAGCTATTAGGAGGGTAAATACCCTAGGAGTACCACAGAGGGGAAGGAGGGAGGGTAATCCTGACTGCAGATGCTATCCAATTCGGACATCTACATTTATGGTAGGTACAAAACTGTACTATGTCCTTCATGGATGCATCTGCAGTCATAACAACTGGGTAGAATACCATAGCCAACTAGGGAGGAGGAAGAAAAATTATGGTGTGGTTAGGATCCCTTGCAGTACAGCAGTGGCAAACCCTGCTCGGGATCTGGAATACAGAGGTAAATTATAATGCTTGGCAAATGTATGCACGGAGGTCCAAGTAGCCGCCTCAATAATGTCCTTGGTTGCCACTCCTCGTAAGAAGGCTGTGGTAGTGGCTGTTGCCCTTGTAGAATGAGGCCTTATGTTCTGTGGAATTGGTTTTCCATGGAAGGAGTAACAGAATCGTATGCAATTTCCTATCCATTTGGAGATTGTCTGTTTGGAAATTGCTTTTCCTTCCCTTCCTGTTGCATAGGCTACAAAAAGCTGGTCAGTTTTTCTGTTACTTTTGGTTCTGTCCAGGTAGTAGCGTAGCTGTCTATGTACATCCAAGGTATGCAGCATTCTTTCCCTCTGTTTTGTGGATTGGGGAAGAAGGTAGGTAGGTGGATTGCCTGGTTTAAAGACACTCTGGATACCACCTTAGGCATAAATGTAGGATTAGTTCTCATGGACACCCTATCTTGGTGGAAGATTAGGAAGGGTTGTACTGCCATTAGGGCCTGAAGTTCAGAAACCCTCCTTGCTGAGGTAATTGCCAGTAGGAAAGCAGTTTTCCATGACAGGTGCTATAGATCTGCTGTTGCTGCTGGTTCAAAAGGAGGGAGTGTCAACTTTTCTAGCACAAAGTTCAAGTCCCATGCTGGCAATGGTGGTTTCCTAGGAGGTTTTACATTCTTGATCCCTCTGAGGAACTGCCTGAGTAGAGGATGTGAAAAGACAGGTGGATCAAAGCTGTATTCTGCTGAAATAGCTGATGCATGTATCTTGATGGAGGAATAGGGCAGGCCTGTATGTAGAAGCTCTGCCAAATACTTCAGAATGTTAGCAATATCTATATTCGACACATCTTTTCCTCTTTCAGCACTCCAAATGACAAACCTTTTCCATTTTCCTGCATAGTTCCTTCTTGTTGAAGGTCTGCGGGCTTCAAGGATAATGTCTTTAACCCTTTGGGAAAGATCTGGATTAGTTGCTGCTATGTGATGTTCCATGCAGTCAGTTGCAAAGTTTTTAGGTTTGGATGCATGATGCTGTAGTTGTTCTGAGTTAACATCAAAGGCATCAGGGGTATTGACCACATTTTCTCCCGAGACATGCTCCTCAGCAATGGGTACCAGTGTTGTCTTGGCCAGTTTGGAGCTATCAGGATTATCCTTGGACGTTCCTCCTTGATTTTCAGTAGTACCTTGTGTATCAAAGGAAGAGGCGGGAATGCATATGCTGTTAGGCCTTTCCAGTTGAAAGAGAGCGAATCCACTTTCCATGCTAATGGATGGAATGTCCTTGTGCAGAATTTTTTGAGCTGGTGATTGAGAGGGGAAGCGAATAGATCTATCTGTGGCATTCCCCATTTCTTTGTGATGGTCTTGAAGATGTCCGGGTGTAGCATCCATTCGTGAGCATCCGAGGTGGTTCTGCTTAACATGTCTGCTAGAGTGTTCTCCTTTCCCGGTACAAATATTGCCTGTAACTGGATGTTGTAGCTGAGTGCCAGGTTCCAAAGGTCCAAAGTCATTCTGCATAGGGGGTATGAATGAGTGCCTCCCTGTTTGTTGATGTACCACATGACTGTGGTGTTGTCTGTCCTTATCATCAAATGGCCTTCTTTGAGAAATGGTCTGAATTTTTGGATTGCCAGTTTTACTGCCAGCATTTCTTTTGGTTGATGTGCAGGTGTAGCTGGTCCTGAGTCCACAATCCTTGTACGCATTTGTCCAGCATGTGTGCCCCCCATCCTAGGTCTGAGGCGTCTGTTGTGATGATTTGGCTTGCTCGAAAGTTGTGGAAGGGTAGGCCTGGGTTTGACTGGCATGCTTGAGCCCACCATAGGAACTCCTGTTTTAGGCATGGGATTAGTGGTATTTCTGCTTCTAGGCTGTGCCTGTGTTGGGACCATAAATTCTTTAGGTACCACTGTAGTTTTCTCATATGCAGTCTGGCATGTGGGACCAAGATTATGCATGATGCCATAAAGCCCAAGGCCTGCAGAACTTTTCTTGCTGTCAGCTTGTTCTGTTTTGTTAATGCCAAGAAGTAAAGAGGGAGTTCTTTTTGTTTTTCTGCAGTTAGGAATGCCATTTGTTTTACTGTGTCCAATTCCGCGCCCAAGAATGTCCTTGTTTGGGATGGTATCAGCCTTGACTTTTGTAAATCGACTGTGTATCCCAGGGCTTGTAGCAAGTAAATGACCCTTTGTAAATCTGTTGTCAGCTTGCTTTTGTTGTCCGCTTGTAGCAGGCAGTCGTCCAGGTGTGGATAAATTTGGATTCCCTGTAGTCTGCAGTGGGCGATTACTGATGCCAGGCATTTTGTGAATACTCTGGGCGCAGTAGATAAGCCAAAGGGCAATGCTGAGAATTGATCATGCTCTGATCCTGCAAGAAATCTGAGGTATCTTCTGCAATTTGGTCGAATGGGGACGTGCAGGTATGCCTCCTTGAGATCTAGAGTTACCAGCCAACACTCCTTGCCCAGCATGGGAAGAAGTTGCTGTAGGGTCAGCATTTTGAATTTTGGGACAATGATGTATGTGTTTAAGATGGACAGGTCGAGAATAGGTCTCCAACTTTTTTCTTTTCTTGGAACTAGGAATAGTCTGGAGTAGAATCCTTTGCCCTGTTCTGTTATTGGTACTCTTTCCACAGTTCTCATCTTTGTTAATTGCATTATCTGCTGTAGAGCTTCTATTTTTTGATTTGGAGGCAGGTTTGGCATTCCTCTTTTGACTGGTAGTGTGTGGAAGTGGAACCGGTATCCTTGGTCTATGGTTTGCAAAATCCACTTGTCTTTTGTGATATAGTGCCAATTTTTCGAAAATAAAGCTAACTTTCCGCCTAATGGTGCTGCTATTTGCTCCCTGGTAGGCGGAGTTAGAGTCAAGTCACTGTGATTGTCCTGTTGCAGTGGTAGTGGTTGTGTCTGTGCCTCTGTTATTACCTTGCCACTGTCGTCCTCTGTAGGCACCTCCTCTGGATTGGTTTCTGCCTCTGGAACGTCTATTCCTGCCCCTTTGGGATCTTGTGGAGTCAGGAAAGGACCAATTTTGGCAGGCCAGTTCCTGCTAAACCTTGGGGGCTGAACCTGTAAGAAATCTTTAACTGTTTGTACAGATTTTGCCTTTTCTTCCATTTTCTTCATTACCTGCTGGGCAGGTGTACCAAATAAACTGGCCTTATCCATAGGAGCATCTAATAGCTTAGCTTTAACATGATCCGGTAAGACCTGCTCTTTCAACCATGCATGTCTTCTTATCACTGTGCCAGTCATGGCTGATCTAAATGAAGCCTCCAGTGCATCATAGCCACATTTTAAGGAATGGTTACTAACCTGTTGTATGTTATTTACCATTTCTAATACATATTTCTTATCTATAGAGTCATCAGAGGATAGCTTTTTAGTTAACTGGTCAGGCATAAACTCTTGGTATTGTATCATGTGAAACTGACAGTTTAAAGCTCTAGCTGAGAGAGTAGCAGAAGTGTAAACTTTTTTGCCCCATCTGTCTAAAGACCTGGATTCCCTTTCTGAAGGTATAGGGTTTTTTGTTGTGGTCGAGGCTACTGCCTTAGGCCCCTGGGAAATAGTTTTGGGGTCCGCCAGTGGGGCCTTGTATAGGTGGTGATGAGTGTCTGGCACCCTGTAAAATCTATCAGGTTTGGCAGGGGCTGGAGGTAAAGAATCAGGAGCAGTGCAGACATCATTAAATGCATCATCCACAACAGGCAAAACAGGAGGAATAGCTAAGGGCCTATGTTGTGGTAAGTGCAGAAAAGTCCTAAGCCTTTTCTTGAATCTGAGAAATCTTGTCCCTGCCATTGGAATTGCTCTCTCATGGCATGTAAGGTTTCCCCAAAGGAAAATTCCTCTGGTGGAGAGGCAGCTGGAATGGATTCTTCAGCATCAGAGTCTTCATAAGTAGAAAAAGGATCCTCTGGCTGTTCTGCAATGTCGGAGTCATCCGCAGAATCATCAGAGGACACTGGCTCGGGGGGCTCTGTCCTAGGTCTCTTTTCTGGTGGCTGAGAGGCCCTGTCTGGGTGAGATTGGGATCCCCTAATTAAAGATATTAAATCTTCTGCCAGAGTAAGCATTTGTGAACTGGAAGCGGGCCTGTGTGAGGGAGGTTTAACAGGCACTGACTTAGCAGATTTGGCTGCTTTAGCCCTGGCAAAGGCCTTGATAGACATGGCTGCAGGGGGTCTTGCAGCACCACGTGCTGGGGTAGAGACATCCAAAGGGATGGTGTCAGATAACTCACTAGAAGCCACAGTTGTAGGCAAAATTTCTGAGGCCGATTCAGGTAAAGTAGCGGAAGCCTCAGTAGTAGTCATGGATTCAGCTGAAGATTGACCAGTTTTCTCGGTTTCGGCCGAAACAGAGACACTCGCGGCTTGCTTGACCGTGGTTTCGGCCGAAACCGCGGGCGAGTGTCGGTCTTTTTCCTTGCGTTTTTTGACAATTTGGGTAGTCGGAGGATCCGACGGCATAATGTACGCAAAGTCTGAGCCGAAAAACTGTTCAGCAAACTCCGACCGACGCCTTAGCGTTTGTCGGTTGAAGGAAGCACAGGCCGAACAGGCTGCTACGTCGTGGTCTGGGCCTAAGCAAGGCAGACAGTAAGAGTGGAAATCTTTATGAGGTATTTGTTTCCCACAAGTTAAACAATTATTGACTTTTTCTGACATCGGCTGAGGCAAGAAAGAGTCCCCAACGGGGTACTTAGCTTTTTAGAAGTCTTCGAAGTAGTATTCGGTAGTAGTAATCTCTGGATCTGACCGACCGGCACTTGCGAACAGCTTCTGCTTCGGGCGCCACGCGGCAAGAAAGACTGAGGAAAATGGCGTCGGCTGATGCCTTTATACCCGAAGACCAGCAGAGATGACGTCGGGTGGAGTGCGACATCAGCCGAAGCCGGACCCAGACTTTGGAATCCGGCCGACCGAAGGGCTGCCTGACGACAGGACAACCCAGTTGTTATGACTGCAGATGCATCCATGAAGGACATCCAGCACTGTTCAGGGATATTCCTTACATCTGCTACCCACAAACTATCAGTCCCTTCTGCTAACCTACTTGTCCATTTATGAGCCAGTCAGAAAAGGCAATCAACTACACCCATCAAGGTTTTTCTCATAAGTTCTATGCCCTAGTCAAGTGGCAGCTAACAGACTTAGCTCACAATATCAGCCTCCACATATGCTTATTGTCATGCATGCTTGACTTTGGCTACATTGGACAAATCCCCCAACAAAACCCAACAGTTGCTGGAGAACTTAGTTTGGAACTCTGCCTGCCTCTGATGAGCATCAGTAGAACAATTAGCCGAAATGCCTCTGTCCTACAGACTATATAAGCCTGCATCAGCAATTCACTCCAACATTTACACATGTGCTCCTCCAGTGACTAGACCATGTGCTCAGAGCACTATCCTTCTATGCTACAGAGCTGAAATTTGCAAAGGTTGTTTAAGAAGTGTTTCATAAATGTAGTCTCTTCAGTTGGTGGTAATCTGGAGATGTAAAGAAATCCACTTCTGGTGTGCCCCACTTCTTAGGGACCTTGCTGAAAATCCCTCTACCCAGTTTTCTACACAAGCAAAGTTCTCAGTTTTGTACTTTTTCTGTAGTCTAACAGCTTGGAATGAAGCTTCATGGCCAATCTGTAAAAGGGAGAGAAGTGGATGTCCTCTTCACAAGTTATTTTTGGGTATCAGGAATAATCTCAAGCAAAAATCTTTTCCCTTTCTCTGTTACTGAATTTTCTCTCTCTATCCATGCCTTCCAACAACTGAATGGGTTTGGTCACATGTGGCAGACTCTTTGGTACAGGTAATATTCCAAGGAAAGTAGAAAAGTGAGAATTCTGTGGTGCAGCCCTAGGCTACAATCCATTTGAAGTCAGGCAGTACCAATTTCTCCCCAAACTAGAAAATTCTTCTGCTCAGAATGTTCTGAGAAAGTGAAGAAAGGGGAGAGGAAGAACAGGTGGTATCTACAAGCTGAAGCACTGGTCGACACACCCTCATCAAATATATGTCAAAGTTGCGTGGTCTGGCCTTTGTTTCCACTTAAGTTTGCCTTTTTTCACACACTTTTTTTTTCTTTTTATGTTGGTCCATTTTTTTTTTTTTTTTTTTTTTACAGAAAAATCATTTAGTGAGGGGGTTGCTCTTAAAATATCAAGTTACTTGTGGTGAGAGAGCTAATTAATATGTAGCATCAATGCATGAGGTCACTTCTGGATTCCAGCCTCCAATACGCATAAATGGCAATTACTTCCCTCCTTCTACTACCTTACCTTTTTCTTATACCCTTGTACACAAGCTTTACAGTGGAGGTCCACCCACTTTCCCTCTGTCAAGTGCATACTTCCTCATACAATACAGGTATAAAAACACTTGTGGCCTACTTGCTCCACCAGTTTCCTTCTGTAACTCTACATGTACATAACTACTACGGCCATCTAACCCACACCAGAATAAATGCACACAACAGTCAACAGTCACAAATATGATGCAAATTAAGACATTTAAGAGCAGGAGCATTGAGAGGGCACTTCTCTTCTGCGATAAAACTCACCCCAATATTTTGCTCCCAACTGAAAATGCAATGGTCCATGACCATAAGACATCCCTTTGAAGATGTAACTGGGGTTTGACAATCATCAGGATAAATGCACACAATCTTTCTAATAAGCTACCTTTTCTTTCACTGACATGATTGATGATTCACAGCACTTTCCTCTAACTGTAGTAGCTTTCACCTGGCTAAAATGCCACAAAACAGATAACAAAAATCTTGCCATCAAGTTACAGCAATCTCCAGAGGAGTAGAAATCAAAGGAGGAAGTAGCATTCCTATTCTGTATACCAACACTGCTGAGTGCATCAGAAATCGTATTCAAGTCTCTACAGAATTTAAGTCATATGCAGTCTGGAACACAACTTGCTTGTTCAAAGCCATAAATACCAATTGTATTTCTGTACCCCCATATGCTCCCAAATGTACAGCTAAATACAATTTTTCCTGGCTGTATGCAAACATTAAAGGAAAGGATTGCTTTTTCTGACTTTATGGGTGGCACAGTGACATAGTTGATAGGGATGTCATCTTTCATCAAGAAGGTCTCTGGATCAATTCTCGGCTGATGTGCCTTCTGAGTGGAATCTGCATGTCCTCCCTGGGTTTGCATGTGTTTTCTCTGGGTGCTCCAGTTCCCTCCTACAGTCCAAAGACATGTAGTAGTGGACTGTACACTCTAAATTGGCCAGAGTGAATGAGGTGCGTGTAGTACAGATGAACAGCCATGGTAGGGCTAGCCACCCGGCGGTGTGAACACTGACTCTAAATGATTGTCACTCTTGAGGTGACTCCTCAACGCATTGTAGAAAGAAAAGGCGCTCTGGTTGGATGGACTGCTATAGCTGATTTTAAGACAAATTGGTTGGTATAGTTGATGTGGATGCATACTTAACATCTGTCCTTAGCTCTCTTCAGTGTAACCTAGCTTACTAATATCACTACTTATGGGTGAAACAGCATCCTGGCCTGGATCAACAGGTGTCATGTCAAAACGCATTCTCAATCACCAACTTGTCTTACCTGCCAGTATACACCTATAAGTGGCCTACAGTAACTAACAACACTGTAAAAAACAGATGCAAACTGACAATGATAAAGTTCTAACTTATTTATGGGATACAATTCCATGTGGCAGTACAGTCAATGTGGGCTCATTAAGGACACTGATGAATTTATATATCCAATTAATGGTAGGATATATTACATGACTTTTTTTTTCTAACTACAGTAGCTCCAGAATTATTTTTGACTCATAAATGCAGAATGTTCTCTGCTGAGCAAATAAGACATCTATACAAAAAGACATTATAACGCATGTATGACATACTTGGTCCTGTACTAAATAATGTCCTATAATGCATGTACAATATACTTGGCCCTGTACTAAATTCTTCTTCTTTCGGCTTTTCCCGTTTAGGGGTCGCTACAGCGGATCACCTGTTTCCATTTCTTCCTGTCCTCTGCATCTTGCTCTGTCACACCAACCACCTGCATGTCCTCTCTAACCACATCCATAAACCTTATCTTAGGCCTTCCTCTTTTCCTCTTACCTGGCAGCTTCATCCTTAGCATCCTCTTCCCAATATACCCAGCATCCCTCCTCAGCACATGTTCAAACCAACGCAATCTCGCCTCTCTAGCTTTGTCTCCAAATTGTCCAACCTGGGCTGACCCTCTAATATACTTATTCCTAATCCTGTCTACCCTCATCACACCCAGTGCAAATCTTAACATCTTTAACTCTGCCACATCCATCTCTGACTCGTGCCTTTTTGTCAGTACGACTGTTTCCAAACCATATAACATAGCTGGTCTCACTACCCTTTTGTAGACCTTCCCTTTCACTCTTACTGGTACTCGTCTGTCACAAATCACTCCTGACACTCTTCTCCACCCACTCCACCCTGCCTGTACTCTCTTCCTCACCTCTCTTCCACACTCACCATTACTCTGAAGTGTTGATCCCAAGTATTTAAACTCATCCACCTTTGCCAACTCTACTCCCTGCATCCTCACCATTCCTCTACCTTCCTCTTTCATTCATACACATATATTCCGTCTTAGTCCAGCTGACCTTCATTCCTCTCCTCTCTAGAGCATATCTCCACCTCTCCAGGGTCTCCTCAACCTGTTCCCTACTCTCACTACATATCACAATGTCATCTGCAAACATCATAGTCCACGGGGACTCCTGTCTGATCTAGTCTGTCAACTTGTCCATCACCAGTGCAAATAAGAAAGGACTCAGAGCTGATCCTTGATGTAATCCCACCTCCACCTTAAATGCAGATGTCACTCCCACTGCAGATCTCACCGCTGTCACACTACTCTTGTACATATCCTGTACAACTCTTACATACTTCCCTGCCACTCCTGACTTCCTCATACAACACCACTACTCCTCTCTAGGCACCCTGTCATATGCTTTCTCTAAGTCCACAAAGACACAATGCAACTCCTTCTGACTTTCTCTGTACTTCTCCATCAACACTCTCAGAGCAAACATCGCATCTGTAGTGCTCTTCCCTGGCATGAAACCATACTGCTGATCACTAATCATCACCTCCCTTCTTAACCTAGCTTTCACTACTCTTTCCCATAATTTCAAGCTGTGACTGAGCAGTTTTATCCCTCTGTAGTTACTATAGCTCTGCACATCACCCTTATTCTTAAAAATCGGTACCAAAACACTTTCTCCACTCCTCAGGCATCCTCTCACTTTCCAAGATTTAATTAAACAATCTTTTTTAAAATTCCACTGCCATTTCTCCTAAACACCTCCAAGCTTCCACAGGTATGTCATCTGGACCAACAGCCTTTCCATTCTTCATCCTCTTCATAGCTATCCTTACTTCCTCCTTGCTAATCCATTGCACTTCCTGATTCACTATCCCCACATTATCCAGCCTTCTCTCTCTCTCATTCTCTTCATTCATCAGCCCCACAAAGTACTCCTTCCATCTGTTCAACACATTCTCCTCGCTAGTGAGTATGTTGCCCTCATTATCCTTTATCACCCTTACCTGCTGCACATCTTTCCTAGCTCTGTCCCTCTGTCTAGCCAATCGGTACAGGTCCTTTTCTCCCTCCTTAGTGTCCAACCTTTCATACAACTCTCTATACACCTTATCCTTAGCCTATGTCACCTCTCTCTTTACCATGCACCTCATCTCCTTATACTCCTGTCTACTTTCTTCATGGCTCTGACAATCCCACTTCTTCTTTGCCAACCTCTTTCTCCGTATACTCTCCTGTACTTCCTCATTCCACCACCAGGTTTCCTTGTCCTCCTTCCTCTGTCCAGATGTCACACCAAGCACCTTTCTAGCAGTCTCCCTTACTAGCTCTGCTGTAGTTACCCAGCTATTCGGTAACACTTCACTGCCACCCAGTGCCGGTCTTAACTCTTCCCTGAACTCCACCTCACAATCACCCTTTTTCAATTTCCATAGTTTGATCCTTGGTGCTGCCCTCACACTCCTCTTCTTAATCACCAATGTCATTCTACAGACCGCCATTCTATGCTACCTAACTACACTTTCCCGCGTCACCACTTTACAGTCTCCAATCTCCTTCAAACTGGCCCTCCTGCATAGGATATAATCCACATGTGTGCATCTCCCTCCACTCTTGTATGTTAACCCTATGCTCAACCTTCTTGTTAAAATACGTATTCACCACAGCCACGTCCATCCTTTTTGCAAAATCCACTATCATCTGACCTTCTGCATTCCTTTCCTTAACACCATACCTACCCATCACTTCCTCATTCCCTCTGTTCCCTTCACCAACATGCCCACTCTCTCACCCTTGGGTACAGTCATCACCACTTCATCCATCTCACTCCAAAATTTTTCTTTCTCATCCATCGCACACCGAACTTGTGGAGCATATGCACTAATAACAATCATCATTACACCATCAATTTCCAGCTTCATAAACATCACTCTATCTGACACTCTTTTCACCTCCAAAACACTCTTGGTATACCGTTCCTTCAGGATAACCCCTACCCCATTTCTCCTCCCATCCACACCATGATAGAACAATTTGAACCCACCTCCAATACACCTGGCCTTATTTCCCTTCCACCTGATATCTTGCACACACAATATATCAACCTTCCTTCTGTCCATCATATCAGCTAGCTCTCTCCCTATACCAGTCATGCTGCCAACATTCAAAGTTCCAACCCTCACTACCACACTCCTAACCTTTCTCCTCTCTTCCTGCCTTTGGGCATGCCTTCCCCCTCTTCTTCTCCTTCTCCTCCTTTGGCCAACAATAGCCCAATTTCCACCAGCACTCTGTCGGCTAACAGTACTGGTGGTGGTCGTTGTTAACCCGGGCCTCGACCGATCCAGTATGTAAATCTGTATTGGTTTCTGCATGGCCCTGTACTAAATAATGTCCTATAATGCATGTACAACATACTTGGTCTTGTACTAAATAATGTCCTATAATCCATGTACAACATACTTGGTCCTATACTAAATAATGTCCTATAACGCATGTACAACATACTTGGCCCTGTACTAAATACTGTCCTATAATGCATGTACAACATACTTGGCCCTGTACTAAATAATGTCCTATAACGCATGTACAACATACTTGGCCCTGTACTAAATAATGTCCTACAATGCATGCAAAACATACTTGGCCCTTACTAAATAATGTCCTACAATGCATGTACAACATACTTGGCCCTGTACTAAATAATGTCCTATAACGCATGTACAACATACTTGGCCCTGTACTAAATGTCCTATAACGCATGTACAACATACTTGACCCTGTACTAAATAATGTCCTATAATGCATGTACAACATACTTGGCCCTGTACTAAATAATGTCCTACAATCCATGTACAACATACTTGGCCCTGTACTAAATAATGTCCTATAACGCATGTACAACATACGTGGCCCTGTACTAAATAATGTCCTATAACGCATGCAGAACATACTTGGCCCTGTACTAAATAATGTCCTATAACGCATGCAGAACATACTTGGCCCTGTACTAAATAATGTCCTATAACGCATGCACAACATACTTGGCCCTGTATTAAATAATGTCCTATAACGCATGCAAAACATACTTGGCCCTGTACTAAATAATGTCCTATAACGTATGTACAACATACTTGGCCCTGTACTAAATAATGTCCTATAACGTATGTACAACATACTTGGCCCTGTACTAAATAATGTCCTATAACGCATGTACAACATACTTGGCCCTGTACTAAATAATGTCCTATAACGCATGTACAACATACTTGGCCCTGTACTAAATAATGTCCTATAACGCATATACAACATACTTGGCCCTGTAATAATAATGTCCTATAATGCATGTACAACATACTTGGCCCTGTAATAATAATGTCCTATAATGCATGTACAACATACTTGGCCCTGTACTAAATAATGTCTTATAATGCATGTACAACATACTTGGCCCTGTACTAAATAATGTCCTATAATGCATGTACAACATACTTGGTCCTGTACTAAATAATGTCCTATAATGCATATACAACATATCTGGTCCTGTACTAAATAATGTCCTATAATGCATGTACAACATACTTGGTCCTGTACTAAATAATGTCCTATAATGAATTTACAACATACTTGTTCCTGTACTAAATAATGCCCTATAATGCATGTACAACATACTTGGTCCTGTACTAAATAATGTCCTATAATGCATGTACAACATACTTGGTCCTGTACTAAATAATGTCCTATAACGCATGTACAACATACTTGGTCCTGTACTACAACATATTTGGCCCTGTATTAAATAATGTCCTATAATGCATGTACAACATAATTGGTCCTGTATTAAATAATGTCCTATAATGCATGTGCAGCATACTTGGCCCTGTACTAAATAATGTCCTATAATGCATGTACAGCATACTTGGCCATGTACTAAATAATGTCCTATAATACATGTACAACATACTTGGCCCTGTACTAGTTAATGTCCCATAATGCATGTACAACATACTTGGCCCTGTACTAAATAATGTCCTATAATGCATGTTCAACATACTTGGCCCTGTACTAAATAATGTCCTATAATGCATGTACAACATACTTGGCCCTGTACTAAATAATGTCCTATAATGCATGTACAACATTCTTGGCCTTGTACTAAATAATGTCCTATAATGCATGCACAACATTCTTGGCCTTGTACTAAATAATGTCCTATAATGCATGCACAACATACTTGGTCCTGTACTAAATAATGTCCTATAATGCATGTACAGCATACTTGGCCCTGTACTAAATAATGTCCTATAATGCATGTACAGCATACGTGGCCCTGTACTAAATAATGTCCTATAATGCATGTTCAACATACTTGGCACTGTACTAAATAATGTCCTATAATGCATGTACAACATACTTGGCCCTGTACTAAATAATGTCCTATAATGCATGTACAACATACTTGGCCCTGTACTAAATAATGCCCTGTAATGCATGCACAACATACTTGGTCCTGTACTAAATAATGCCCTATAACGCATGTACAACATACTTGGCCCTGTACTAAAAAATGCCCTATAATGCATGTACAGCATACTTGGCCCTGTACTAAATAATGTCCTATAATGCATGTACAGCATACCTGGCCCTGTACTAAATAATGTCCTGACCAAACATGTTACAAAAGAAGGATCAGAGTACGATCTTCATTTTCAAGTTTTTGATCACTAACTAGGATGACAATGCTGACCATTACGTACTATAGCTGATGACCAGGTGGAAAATTCACATTGCGCCTATGTGTATAATATGAGGACTTTGAATTATATCATTATTCTTAAGTAGTTCTTACAATGTAGGAAAAGAGGGTCTTCAAATGCAGGAAGAGAGCATATCTTGCAATAAATTGCAGTAGCTATCGGGCACATGTACTATATTGTTTCATTTCCTCATTGGGCTAAGAAAGTACATATGGCTGATAATTGAATGCTCAACTAGTATCAGCTGAAAATTTTCTACCCACAAAGTTTGTTTTACCTAGGTAACAGATGGAATTTTTCTTGGTATGTCAGTTATGATGAAGAATATTTCTACAAGAACTTACCATAACCTTAGATGTCCTTCTCTTCCATGTTGCCGTATTCATAACTGTAGGGTGGTTGCTACCTGCAGCACCTGACATCCGGCCAGTATACCAAAGTCTTAGGAGCAGAGTTATGTGCTGCACTGCTTGTCAGAGCCATAAACTGATGTCAGCTATAAAAGTGACGTCTGCATGTACCCCCTTCAAAAATGACTGCCACATACAGTATTACCCCTGGGGAGCAAGGAAAGGAAGCTTTTCAGACCCACATAAGCCACCAGGCCAAAGGAACCCAATAAATGTATGTGCCTGTTACAGTGTCCTGTTTGGATGGAGATAAAGTAGGGAAAGGCACACCAGATGGACAAAACAGAGCCAGAGGGGGTTGGGGGGACTGGATACTGCAACATGGAAGAGAAGGACACCGAATGTTATGGTAAGTTCTTACACAACTACTCTATGTCCTTTTATTCTCATGTTGCAGTATTCATAACTGTAGGGAAAGTACCCAAGCTTTAGGTATGATCCTGGGAGGAAGACAGAGGGGCCTGGTCTATGAGACCCTGCAAAATTGACCTAGCAAACTCAGTTCTGGCTCTGGAGACCAAGTCTAACTTGTAGTGTTTGGTAAAGATATGGACTGAGGACTAGGTGTCTGCTTCCAGTATGGAAGTGTAGTCTACCCCCCTGAAAATGACTGCTGAAGAGGCAGCTGCCCTAGTAGAATGCGCTCTCACATTGGTAGTTAAAACCTTTCCAGGAAAGGCATAACAGGCAGAGATAGCTTTAGAAATCCGTGAAGATATAGTCTGTTTAGAGACTGCCTTCCCCAAGGCCCTTGGATATAAGGAGACAAATAGCTGGTCAGACTAATGAATTTGGTCATATCCAGGTAATACCTAAGCTGTCTATGAACATCCAAGGAATGTAGGGTTCTTTCAGATGGATTTTGAGGTTGAGTGAAAAAAACAGGGAGGTTAATGGCTTGATTTAAGGACAATTCATTAACCACTTTGGGCATGAAGGAGGGGTTAGTCCTGAGGGAGACCCTGTCCTTATGGAAAATGAGTTAAGGGAGGTTAGCCATCAAGGCCTGGATTTCAGAAAACCTCCTGGTGGATGTGAGGGCTACCAGCAGTACTGTTTTCCAAGTACATAGTTTCAGAGATGCTGAGTGAGCTGGTTCAAAGGTAGATAGTGCGAGATTTTCAAGAACAAAATTAAGGTCCCATGAAGGCAGTATTGGTTTTCGAGGGGGTCTGATATGGAGGATCCCTTTTAGGAATAGTTTTACCTCTAATCTGGATACCAAAGGAGGAACCAAGGGGAGACAGGTGTAAATGACTGACAAGTGTACCTTAACAGAAGAGTTGATCAGCCCTGAATGTAGAAGCTCACACAAGTAAGAAATGACTATAGGTACAGGAATAAGAAAGGGGTCCTGTTTTTTCTTTTGACACCACCTGGATAACCTTTTGCATTTTGACACAAATTCTCCAGATACTAGGTTTTCTGGCCTCTCGCAGGACATTGAGTATGCTCTCTGAATATAGATGTCCAAAGGGTATCAGGACTCTATCACCCATAGAGTGAGTCTGAGGTTGAGCACCTGAGGGTGTATGAGTGACCCCCCTTGTCTTGTGCGAGTAGGTTGAATTGGTGGGTAACCTCTGGTGATTGCCCTTGGCTAGGAGATGAAGGGGAAACCAATGCTGTCTTTGCCAAAAGGGAGCCACCAGAAGGATTTTTGGTTTGTCCCTCTGAATTTTCAGAAGGACCCTTTGAATCAGTGTGAAGGGAGAAAGCATAAAGATACATCCCCGCCCAAGAAAGAGAGAAAGCGTACACCCTCTCACACCTATGGATGTGGATCCCTTGTGCAAAACAGAGCCATCTGCCTGTTCTGGGAGGAGGCAAACACATCTGCCTGAGGAATACCCCACCTGTGAATGAAATCCAAAAACACCTCTCTGTGAGGCATCCATTCGTGAGAGGGTGCAGATGTTCTGCTGAGAGTGTCCGCCATCACATTCTCTGCTGAAGGGATGTATACTGCTTGCAGGTGATTGTGTAATTCTGCTGCTAGGGACCAAATCTGAATTGCCAGGCTGCAGTGTGGGTAAGACCTTGTCCCCCCCCGCCCCGGCTTGTTGATATACCACACGACAGTTGTTTTGTCCTTAAGGTGCCTGGTTGGAGAATTGGATGGAAGGTTTGCAAGGCTAAGAGAAGGACCCTCATCTCTCTGATACTGATGTGATCCCTTTGTTCTCCCTGAACTTTGTTTTGCTTGTTGTGGGTTTGCAGGACAGCTCCTCAACCCAGGTCTGAAGCATCTGTGAAGATTTGTTGAGAGGGTGTGGGGATCTGCACAGATATACCCTGGTTGTGGTATATGATTGCAATCCACCATTGCAGCTCTTTTTTCAGGCATGGGAGGAGAGGTAGAGGAGCATCCAGGGGGTGTGAATGTTGGCTCCACCGACTCCTCAGCACCCACTGAAATTTTCACATGTGCAGCCTTGCTAAGGGAAACATGGGTATCAAGGAAGCCATGTCGCCTAGGACCCTCAGGAATTCCCTGGCTGATAATGTTTGGAGAGAGAAGAGTGTATGGAGGTAATGTGTGATGGTTTCTACCGTCTGGCAAGGGATGAAGACTGTCATCTAGTCCGTTTTTATCCTGCACACCTAGAAAACCAGGTCTTGGGTGGGTGTCAGGTGAGAGTTTTCCTGGTTCATAGTGAACCCTAGGTTTGCCAGGGTATTGGACACCATGCCTAGGTGGTGACTAAGGGTGTGACAATCCTGGTGAAGTATCAAGAGGTCATCTAGGTATGGATATATTTGAATGCCCTGCACTCTGCACTGGGCGATAACTGGAGCTAGGCACTTTGTGAATACTCTGGGGGCTATAGAAAGCCCAAAAGGCAATGCAGAAAATTGAAAATGCAAGAAACCTATGAAAAAGCATAAGAACTTCCTGTAACTGGGGTGAATAGGAAAATGAAGGTAAGCATCCTTCAGATCCAGGGATACCATGAAGGCTTGGTGAGGGATGAGAGGTAGGAGGTGATGCAAGGTGAGCATTTTAAAGGTAGGCACCTTGAGGAATAGACTGAGTATAGACAAATCCAGGATTGGCCTCCAAGGGCCATCCTTTCTTGGAACCAAAAACATCCTGGAGTAAAACCCCTTGTCTGTCTGTTCTGGAGGTACTCTTTCTGTGGTGCCCTGGGCTTGAAGCTGATCCAGAATTGGGGGGGAAGAGATGAAGCTGACTTATAGGCGGCTGGAATATCCCCTGAAAGGGAGGAAGTGTCCACCAAGTCATAATGTATCCATTCGGGATGATGAAAAGGACCTAAGCCTCTGAGGTAATTTTCCCCCAGGAGGGTAGGGAAAGGGTGAGGTGGAGGGATAAGGGGCTGGAGTTGGGTAATGGGTTTGAGTCACAGTGGAGGAGCTCTGTCCTGGGTCAGGCTACCTTTGAAAGGGAGCTGCAGTTGAGGTGGAACTTTTAAGAGTGCAGTGTCTCCTAAGCTTCCTCTGTCCCTTAGCCTGTGGGGCACTGGAATGAGATGAATGCCTCCTAACAAAGGGGGTCCTTCAAGGGTAGTTCCTATGACAGGAATGAATAGTAGAGACTAACAAATGCTTTAGATTTTGTAGCTCCTTGCCCTTTTCCTGTAGGGATTTAAGGAGCTCTATAGAAGCTGCACTGAAAAAGGCCTTATTATCAAGAGGTGCATCTAAAAATATGGTCTGGACATCCAAAGGATAGGGCTGTAACCCCACCTAAAAATATCTTCTCAGGACAGAACCCGAGGATGCCTCAACCACATCATAACTGCACTTTATGGAGTGTCTGGTCACCTGAGAGGCGTTAAGAGAGCAGGACAGAGAGTTGTGACTTAGCAGGGGAGTCTGGCACATCTGGAATCAGTACATAAGCTTTTAATAGGGTATCAAAAACAAACCAAGCCATGTGAGTTTAATAGTTTAGGGCTCTAATGGCTAGAGTTGAAGTATATACCTTTTTTCCTAATCTATCCATAAATTTGCTGTCCTTGTCAATAAGAAACAGGTGGAGGGGAGCTGTCTGGATGATTTATCTGCTGACACTGCAATAACAGCAGGGTCTGCAGGGGGGTTCTTAAATAGGAACTGTATATCCTGAGGAACTTTACAAAATCTATCTGGAAATTTAACAGCTGGGGGCTGAGATGCATCCAGAAAGGCTTCAAGAAAAGCTGGAAGCAGGGGAGGGACTGCAGATGGCAAGAGCTGGCCCATCTGCAATAACTCAAAGTATCTCTTTTTTGTTTCAGACACATCTTTGGCCTGCCATTTAAAATGTTCACTCAACAGAGAAATGGTGTCCTCAAAGGAAAATTCCTCTCCTGGAGATTCAGGACTAATAGAATCCTCCTCCTCATGGGTAATGAAGTCCTTGGGGGATACTACCTGGGAGCAGTAGGTAAGTTATTCATCAGAGGAAGCGAATTCCTCTTCTGAATCCTCTAAGGCCTTCACAGGTGTGGGGGATGGTGCAGGTACTGGAGACTGGAGGGCCTTGAAGGCCCTGAAAAGATTTTGGGAAAAAAATCCCATCCAGGAGCTGGTTCAGCTTCTCTGTTTTCCCTATGCTTTAATTTCTGTTTCCTCTTCACAGGAGTAGAAGGATGTGTTGGCTTAGAGGCAGACACCTGGGAGGATGGAAATGCAAGAATAGGCCCCACCGATATCCTGAGTTGTGTTTCCCCTTCGCCAACAGGGGCTGATCAATCTCATGGACTTGCTCTGCATTTCCGCCGAACTGGCTTCCACTGTGGTTCCTGGTTCTAGCAGTGAAATGGGTGCCTGATGAGATCCTGGGCTAACATCTGCCTCGAGAATTTATCCGGACTCCTGAGGTGCAGTATGGGTGTCAGGCCTAATTTTCTTGGCCTTCTTCCAAGGCAGCTCATCAGAGGAATTTACCTCACCTTCCATGTCTAACGCTAGATGCCGGAGCCTCTGCTTTTCTAAATAAAGCTTTAAGGCAGCTAGATGGCTGCGAAGCATTTTAGGTACAATGGATTTGCAAATATCGCAAGATGTATGGTTGTGGCCTTCACCTAAACAGAACAAGCACTTATCATGCATGTCCTTGTTTGGAATTTATCTTCCACAAGCACACTTCCCTTTCCTAGCTGACATATACATTTGAAAAGCAATAATATGGAAACAAAAACACAACGGGGTACTTATCTGTACTGGAGGGCCGAAACAATGAGCAAACTGATTCCCGGAGGTGGTAATCAGAGACCTGTAGATCACTGCGACAGAAAAGTTCCGAAGGGGGTGCATGCAGATGTCACTTTTACAGCTGACATCAGTTTACAGCTCTAACAAGCAATGCAGCACATACCCCTGCTCCTAAGACTTTGGTATACTGGCCGGATGTCTGGTGCTGCAGGCAGCAACCTCCCCTACAGTTATGAATACTACAACATGAGAATAGAAGGACATCTTTAAGTTTCTATTTAGTTGCTATACTCTGTTGAAATACACCTGGATTTGTGTGGCTAAGCTTAATTCATCCTTCAGACACAAAGTAAAATATTACTACAGCCCTAAACTTAGTTCTCATCCCAGCCTTTAAAGGTTGGGGATTAGTTTCATAGGTTGGCACTAGGCTATCGGCCCTAGGGCCTATACAAGCCTAGCCATAACAACTCCCTAGCTATTTCTTCCCACACTATTTACTTTCCTGGACCCCTGTCTAGCAGGGCGACTGACGTAACCCCTGGGGTGAATTTCCTTTCTCCCATCCAATCACCAAGGTTCCCTTTGAAGAGGGCCAAAAAAGCGTTCTGCTTGACATGTATGGGCAGTCTATTCCAGAGTCTGGGGAGTTTCTGGGTCAGGAACCTATCCCTCCAGCATGTTTTGTTTATTGTAATGACAAGGTTTACATCCCTGAAGTGTGTGGCTCTGAGGAATTTTGATTTCTTTAAGTGTAGCAAGTCCAATAGCTCTGGGTTTGACATGGCCTTGTATGTTAAGCAGAGATAGTCTCAGAGTAGACGATATGTGACAGAGTATAGCTGGAGTTTTTTAAGGCGGTCAGCATAGGGCATCTGCTTTAGGCCTGTGATTCTTTTAGTGAGGTATTTCTGCGGCCTTTCCAGTTGTTGCAGATGTCTTGAGAGGTACATACCAAATGGGGCATTGTATTCTATAATGGGTCTAATGAGGGATGAGCACACTGGGACAATGACCTCCTTTTTTCTTGATGAAAAGCCCTTAGTGATGGTGTGCCACATAGAAGGATTTCCTGACTGTTGTGGCGATGTGGTTATTGAAGGTGAGACCACTGTCCACCTGTGTCCCTAAGTCTCTTATCACACTTTCGGTGTTTAGTGCACTGCCACCTATGTGGTAATTCACGGGTACATGTTTTTTCCCCAAAGGGGATAACTATACATTCCTTGGCATTAAGCTTGAGCCCATGGCTCTGGCATCAAGCATCTGTTTCTGTAAGGCCCTTTTGTAGAGTATCCACATAATTTGGGGATTCAATAATGGCTCCCAGTTTGCAGTCATCTGCGAACTTTGTTAGCCAGAGTCCATTAGTGTTGGCCTGTACTTCAGAGAAGTAGATGCCAAACAAGAGAGGTCCCAGGACTGAACCCTGAGGTACTCCACTTGTCTGGAGCTGGATTTGGAGTCAGCTACTTTTATAGTGTGGGTTCTGTCAGTAAGCCAGTTGGCAACCCATCGAGTGACGCAGGGATTAATGCCCAGATTAGTAAGTTTATCTATGATTCCAGAGTAGGAGATGGTGTGAAAGGCCTTGGTGAGGTCCAGATAGGCTGTGTGGACTGCCTTACCCTCATCCACAGCTCTGGAGACTGATTCGAAGAAGTCAATCAGGTTCAGGAGACGAGATCGGCCCTTCACAAACCCAAACTGGGTGAGGTCCAGTGTTTTAAGATTGCCAATGTCTGTTTATACGACTGGATTCAGCTGTGGTTTAAGTTTGTCACACTTTGGAAGGATTATGCTTTGCTTACAGCTAATTGGCTGCTATGGCATGCACACAGTGTTGTACACATCAGGAATGTATGTGTGATGAAGGCCACATAAGGGACTGCAGAGGACTGTACTCACTTGATACACAGCAGAGTCACTGTGCAGCAGGTGTATGCCTCTGAAGAGGATAAGCCTCCTCAGATCAATTTGATGGTATGTCTCACTACAGAATGTCATTTTTTTGAATGTGTATTGTTTCCTAGTTGAACAGACATGTCTGTTCTAGTCATACTTAAATTGTCTCTTACGCTGAACCTCAAGACATCTGTGGAGAAATACTTAAGCTTAACATATTTAAGAACACTTCTATAAGCTATTTTGTGCATTTGAAATGGTCAGGCCTAGAGCATCTTCTCACATGCATGTTGTGCATTTAGTACACCGTGAATTACATAAGGCCACAACTCCATAGAAAGAATACTGAAAGGCAAACATGCTACACTGATCTAAGCAAAATCCAGACAATTCTCTCACACTAAAGTCATTCAAGACAAGTCAATAAAACCTACCTATTTCAAAAAGCAGGCAGTCAATCAATTGCAGATGGCTGCAATATGGCAATTAATGGTAGAGTTGACTGCATTTTGGCTAATTTTTTTTCAGACTTGTACTGCAACATGCAGTTTCAATTCTCTGTTTTGGATTATGTTGTTGTCTTCTGTGGAAGAGCACAGAAGAAACAAACCAGCTGTTGTAGAAACCTGATTTATCACAAGCAGAAGATAGGGACATACTCCTCTGTACAGAAATTAAGTTGCATGTTTGATGCTGTAATGCAGCACAACCAGTTCAGATGTTCACGACTGCCTCATAACAAACTTCAGATGTCTAATTTATACCAGACTTTGAGAAAAAGAGTCAAATGTCAGGCAGAAAGGGAAAAGAAAATATAATACCCTGGAGTACTAAGCAAGAAAGTATCAGCAAAGAATGGAAGACTGAAAAGGGTCAGGAATGTACATTTAGCTATGAAGATGCATATGTAACAAGTAACAGCTCTTAGCAGAAAATGAAGTCATTTGGCAGGCAGTGTATACACCTGTGATGGCAGGTCTTCAATGCTTCCAGGAGATTTATTGCAAAGATAATAATTATGCAACTTTTCAGACTAAATAAGCTATAAAGATGTTACTGCAATGTTAGAGTCAGCTGATAAGCACACGACTTTTTAAAATAAGTATGAGACGTTTAAGGGAATATTACAAACTGTAGGAAGAAGGAATCAACTTTCACTGTACAGAAGTAGTTGGACTTTCTTTTCAGGCAATTGGAACACAGATAATGATTTACTGAGGTGGGTAGTGGGAGAAAGGGAGCATGCAATGGACATGATAAACATTCAGTTTTAAGTTTTACAGATTTAAGCGCTGTTGACTTGGTTGTACAGTATGGTAGCAAGCAGTTTTCAAAGACCACATAGCACTGCATATATTTATATAGGAAAATAAAGATATATTCACTTAAAATTTAATCTTCCTAACACAAATTTGTAATATGTCCTGCAAATAATTTTAATATACCTTCTTGAAAGCATGTGAACATTTTGCTGTTGCAGTCATTCAGTAAATATGGCATCAAATACCAAATGAAAGTGTTGCCATGGAAATCAGATTTTGCACCTGCACACTGTCTCATACACATACACACACACACACACACACACACACACACACACACACACACACACACACACACACACACACACACACACACACACATACCCTGCCTTACACCGGCAAATATGAAGCAGTACATGCTGATATTTTACAGCTGTACAATAAGCCAGCTCTTAAAAAAAGATGAACCATTACAGAAAAAAAACATTTTGTTACTTTACAAGATGCTTTTTAAATAATCTCAGTCCTTTCACAGTATTAAAATGCCCAGTATAAACACAATTTTTCAACCTCTGTTCTCAGCTTTACTTCCTCCAAGGCATACAGATAAAAGTGGCTTCAAAGAATTTACTTGAAAATATGGAAGTCCAATAACAATAGTTTACAAATTGGTGAATAATTGTATCCCTGATTGTTCTGACCATGTTAGCCAAGCCCTTGTGGATTTCTTTTCTCTTTATACAACACACAAACTACTTCCATCCATTAGATGTGATCAAATGGAAAAAACTTAGAAAAATCAGGAAAGAAATGTACTACTTTTAGAATCTTTAACAAATGCATATTACAACAATAATATATTTATGGACAAAATAAGTGAAAATTACATATACAATATCTACACATACACACGCGTGTGCGCGCACACACACACACACACACACACACACACACACACACACGTGTCTATATATGGATCTAAATACACACAAACAGGTAGTACACACACCTTAGGAACAAAAGGCTGTGGGGTCTATTCCCACACAAGGTAGAGTCATTGCTGACACTGCAATGCAGTATAAGGGGGTCTGCCGTACTCCTGAGTATGTTAGATGAGATGTTAAACCAAGGTCTTATCTGCTCAAGCTGGTGTACCTCAGATGGATGCAAAAGATCCCACAGCATCTATTGAAAAAGTAGGGGAAGGTCCCCAATGCCCTAGCCATAGCCTGCATTAGGCACCAGTGAATCCTGTGGTAGCTGGGGGCCCCCAACCACAGTAAATTATCTTATATTTATTTTTTATAACATATCAGGCCAACAAAAGCTAGTACAGCAATCTTATATACTTAATAAATGAAGTGGGTAATAACTTTTATTTATATCTCCTTGTAAATTCAAAGATATCACTGGCTATAGTAACAGTGTTTTTTTTTTTTTTTTTTCAGGTAACAGGCTTCACAATTTCATTTTAAATATTTACCACTAACATAATGCCTTTGGCTTATTTAAACCTTGCTGGTGGACATTCTTTGTCCACTAAAACTAACAACCTAGCCACCTGTTAGTACCTGCAATACCTTTGAATGCAAGAATCCCCTTACTCATTCTTGAGTGTGTGGGGACTCCATGAAAGCTTGCAGCTGGTTGGGGGAAATGAGGAGAAAAAAACTTGAGCAAGGTAAGCACTAGACAGATCAGCAGCCCGGAGTGACCGATCTCAGTACTTACCTTGGATTATAAGAAGAGCTGATGCTCCTGATGTTCATGAATGGTTCTCTCCTTCAAGGGAGTTTTGTAAATATTGACAGAACACCGAATACTATGACCCCAACCTGCTTCTAGCTAGGATCAGACATAAAAACATCACCAAAGCTGATTACACCCTCCTGAGGGATGGTACAAACAAGCTTCACAGCACCATCCTCCTCTGTAGAAACTGGCACCAATACATAAAACTACACCAAAGCACTATAAGAGCATTTATATAGATGCATGGAATCAGGAATAGCCAGACAGGACTAAATCATCCTCTGCAAGGAAGATTAAACCTGTCTGGTGGACATCTACAATAAATAAACTCTATTAAAAAAAGAAAAAATTGCTGTCCAATACGAAGAAGGAGCAGGTGCCCAATTGGAAGCAATGTCTCCTTAGCCTGAACAAGCAAATAAGAGCACTAGTGAAATCCTCTAAAGCAACCTTTGAGTCCAAACTGGCCACATCTACTAGAGACAATCATAAGGCCTTCTTCACATATGTCAGCAACCTCAAAGGAAGCACCCAGATCTGTTCAGAGCTGGTGGTCAAGGACACCACATATACAAATGCCATAGATATAGCAAACTTGCTGGCTGACAGATTCAGTGAAAATGTCACCCCTCTGTTCCCTCCCCATCAGTAAATCAGGACATCCTCAGTAACTGTCACCTTCCCCTTATATCTAGGGAACAGGTCGTCACTACTCTCTCAAAGGCAAAAATACAGCCTCCATGGAACCTGATAATATACCAGGCTGCATCCTACGTGAACTCAGGCAGGAACTTGCAGCACCATTAGGAGCCCTATTCTACCAAAGCCTGAGTACAGGCTTTGTCCTAGCTAAGTGGAGGACAGCCACTGTCATCCCTTTACACAAAGGTGGAGCATCCACCAATCTGGGAAAATATAGACCCATCAGCCTAACTAGCCTGATCTAGAAGGCCATGGAACAGATTATCATGGACCTCATTAACAAGGACATTGGCAACCTCCAAACACTCGATCCCACACAGTTTGGCTTCATCAAGGGCAGGTCACATCTGCTAAATTTGGTCGACTTCTTTGAGACAGTCATCAAAGCCATGGACGAAGGGAAGAAGGTGCACACCACTTACCTTGACCTGGCCAAAGCCTTTGACATTATTCCCCACTCGGTCATAATAGATAAACTCTCTCAACCAGGCATCAATCAATACGTTACCAGATGGGTAGGAAACTGGCTCACTGATAGAGCCCACCTACTCAAAATAGGGGAAGCCACCTCAAGTAGTAGACCCATAACAAGCAGCATACCCCAGGGTTTGGTCTTGGGGGCTCTGGTATTTGGGAAATACTTTTCTGAGGTGCAGGCCAAAACCAGTGTGCTATAGCTGACCAAGTTTGCAGATGACTGCAAGCTGAGTGCTGTTTCCCCCTAGTGATGCAGACATTCTCAAGAGGGTCTCACTAAGACAAATGACTGGTGCCAGAAACATGGTGCCATAAAAATGCATCATCACCCCTTTTAAGGAGAGTGATGTCCCCACAAAGTATCACATTAATAACAGCGCCCTAAGCACGCAATCAGTCATAGGTTCATAGGTTCATACTAGGCTATCTGCCCTAGGACATTTATAAGCCTAGCCAGAGTGTGTTTGGCTTTCGCCACCCATTTTAAATTAATTTTGCTATGCCCTTTTTCGAGGTCAGTATACTGTGCCTCTGTCTAACAGTGACACAGAAGTGATACCCGGGATAAACCTACGATCTCCGATCCACTCATCAAGATTCCTCTTGAAGAGAGTCAATGAGGGACTCTGCCTAACCTGGACTGGGATTTTATTCCAGAGTGAAGGGAGCCTCTGGGTTATGAATCTGTCCCTCCAGCATGTCCTATTTATTTCAGTGCTGAGGTTCAAGTCTCTCGAGCGTGGCTCGATGGGATTTGGATTTTCTGAGGTGCAGCATGTCCATTAATTCCAGATTGGACATGGCTTTATACGTCAGGCACAGATCGCCTCTGAGCAGGTGGTATGCCACTGAGTAGAGCTGGAGTTTCTTTAACCGGGCAGCATATGGCATCTGTTTGAGCCCTTTGATCCTCTTGGTGAGGTACTTTTGGGGTCTTTCCAGTTGCTGCAGGTGTCTGGTAAGGTACATCCCAAAAGGGGCATTGTACTCAATTATGGGCCTGATGAGGGATGAGTAAAGAGGCATGATGACCTCCCCTGATCTAGATGTGAATCCCTTCATGATTAGGCGGGCTATATAAAATGTTTTTCTAACCACTTTGGCCACATGGTTGTCAAATGAGAGATTGCTATCAACTTGGGTCCCCGGGTCCCTAACTACTTCTTCTGTACTTAATGGATTACCACCTATGTGGTAATTTGTGGGCACTTTGTTTTTGCCAAAGGGGATGACTATACATGTTTTGGCGTTTAGCTTGAGGCCATGACTCTGGCACCAGTTGTCTGTTTCTATGAGGCCCTTTTGGAGGATGCTTTTGTCGGCTGGAGAGTCGATTATGGTGCCCAGTTTGCAGTCATCTGCGAACTTGGTCAGCCACAGTCCTTCCGTGTTGGCCTGTACCTCCGAGAAATATATACCAAACAAGAGAGGTCCCAGGACTGAGCCTTGTGGGACGCCACTTGTAACTGGTTTGGAGTCTGACATGGCTCCAGCAATTCTAACCATGTGGGTTCTGTCCTTGAGCCAGTTTGCAACCCATCTAATGACATAGGGGTTTATATTTAAGCTGGTGAGCTTATCTATAATGCCCGAGTGGGGTATTGTATCGAAGGCTTTTGCGAGGTCCAGGTAGGCTGTGTGGACCACCTTCCCCTCGTCAATGGCCTTGGTGACTGTTTCAAAGAAATCTACCAGGTTTAAGAGGCAGGATCTGCCCTTAACAAAGCCGAACTGGGTAGGATCCAGTGTCTGTAGGTCCCCAATATATTTATTTATGAGGTCCACGATGATCCTTTCCATAGCTTTGCAGAGCAAGCTAGTCAGACTTATGGGGCGATAGTTTCCAGGATCCATTGAGGCACCACCTTTGTGGAGAGGGACCACTGTTGTTGTATGCCACTCTTTGGGTATATATCCTGTAGTAAGGCTGAGATTGAACAGTAGTTTTATGTTTGGGTTTAGCTCTTCTTGCAGTTCATGTAGGACGCAGCCCAGGACACAGTCTGGTCCCATTGATGCTGTGTTTTTTGCTTTGGAGAGGTCGGCTCTTACCTGAGCATCTGAGATGTCAGGGGGGCAAGCACTCTGCTGGGATAGATAGTTGCCCTTTTGGTGGGGGGGGGGGGGTTTGCGCTGAACCTGTCAGCTAGGATGTTGGCAATGTCTGTGAGTTCGATGTATTTTTTTGTCATTTTGGACTAATTCGGAGCATATCTGGAATTCCCACCCAGGTTCCTAAAATAACTAAAGAAAGCCTTGTGATTATCCTTAGTGTCCTGTACAATTTTTCTCTCGAAGCTGGCCTTAGACGATTTTATGAGTGCCCGTAGTTTTTTGCTAATACTGATCAGAGATGCCTTCCCTTTTTGGGATTTTGCTCTATCATGTAGTAGCTTCCTCCTTCTATTGTATAGTTTGTTTATGGCTGGGGTCCACCAGACAGGACGTCTGCCTTTGGAGGATTGAGTCTTGGTTTTATTTGGGATTGCATGATCCATGCATTCCTGAAGGTGTTCACAGAATGCGTTTATAAAAGATTCTGTGGTCTGGGCCGTATTTTCCCCAGGCTCGGGGGTTTTGAAGGATTCCACCTCAGTTTTGAGGAGTGTGAAATTTGCTTTAGAGAAGTTTTTCACTGTGATTTTCTGGGCAGGGGTTGGGGTCGGGATGTGAATATCCAGTGAGATTAGTTTATGGTCTGATCTTACCAGTGAGGGATACACTTCTGGTCTGGAACATAGAGTCCCCATGTTGGTGATGATCAGGTCCAGTATGTTTTCCCCTCTTGTGGGAGTGGTAACAAGTTGTTCCATAGCATTTGAGTTTATAAATTCTAGGAACCTTGGAAGGGTTGGAGCTAGAGTAATGCTCCCAGTCTATGTTTGGGTAGTTGAAGTCACCCAATATAATGGTGTTTGGAGAGACCTTCATATTTTCCAGTGTTCTCAGGAAGGCCGAGTGGGGTTCCTGGGTTTGGGAGGGTGGTCTGTAGCAGGCTATAAACTGGAAGGCAGTTTTACCCACTGTTAGTTGCACATGGATAGTCTCTGATGCTTAGTGCTGTGCCACCAACCTGGAGGTGTGGGTATCTTTGACGAATATTGATACTCCCCCTCCTTTTGTGGTTCGGTCCAAGTTTTGGGCCCAAAAAGCATGGTATGAGGTATAACCTGGTAGTGCTGGGGTGCTCTCGGGAGCCTTGAACCAGGTTTCTGTTACTGCACAGATATCGATGTTCTCCATGCTAAGGAGAGTTTCGAGTGCGTGCATCTTGAGGTTTAGATTTCTGGCGTTGAGTAGCATTACTCTTAGTTTCTTATCCCTTGTGATACCTATGAACGTGGGTTTGTCTTTTGAGCCTTGCCTAAAAAAGGCACTATGGGGGAAGCAAGAGCCTTTGCCGATATCCAAAAGCCCAGGGGTGACAGGTGCAAGCCGTCCCTAGCGAAGCATCGTGGCTTGTTGAGCATGTCATCCCAGGCTGACAGGCATTGGATCCCCTTTGAATGACACCAATACTTAAGCCAATTGTTGAAATTGATCATCTTGTCTTCATATTGTGGCATCATTCTTGGTGAGGGTAAGATGCTACTCAAGGTCAGTGTCATACCAGCCTGGGCTAGATGCTCAGAGAGCTCCTCTATGTCTCTTTTCATGTAGTCCAGGGAGGTACGTCTCAGGTCATTCACACCAGCATGGACATGAGGGATTTGGGCACCCAGGTTGATAGCAACCAGACTTTTGACCACCATGTTGCTTCCGTTGTACAGAAAGCCTTCTACATGGCCCACCTCAGAAGTAAGGGTATCTTTCATCCAGGGACAAAGAAGTTATAACATCCCTGTATTCTTCCCTTATAAAGCCCATTAATGAGTACAATCTCCCCTTCGGCATGTACCTCGCAAAGCACATGTAGCAGCTGGAGAGACCAGAGAGGTTCCTCACCAGGAGAATCCAGTGCCTAAAACATTTACCATACACAGATAGGCTAAAAGCCCTATCCTTCTACTCAGTTTTATACAGATTCATTAGAGGTGACCTTTGTCTGGCATACAAGATGATCACGGACCCTACCTTGATGGGACTGCTGCATATCTGCAAGTTGAGCTCTACTCGAGTAACTCACATGCGCAGCCTCAACCTGGTCTGTAACATCAACAGGACTTGTTGGCGGGACAGATTTGTGTCCCAGACTCCCCCATCTGTGGAATAGACTCCCTCTCCATGTCAAGCAGAGTACATCTTTATGCCTTTTTAAGAGCAACCTGGATAACTGGATGGGAACAGAAAATATACACCTGGGATTCCACCAGTGTCCCTGCTGGACAGGGGCATCGGGTGCTGACTTGTCTAAACATTGGATAAACTATTGGCTAGGCTTATAAGGGCCTCAGGACTAATAGCCTAGTAACTCCTATGATCCTCTGACTCTCAACTTCTCTGCTGAAGAATTTTGCCCAATGCCAAAATAGCTGAATAAAGCCACAAATTCAGGAACACATTTACACATTACTCTAATTCACTAAAAAAAAAATATTAGAATAATAACTAACATCAACATGCATTTTTGGTCAATAAGAAGTATAAAACTCTGATGTTTGGATTTATCAACTGTCTATAATCCTGAATGATTTACCAGCAAATCAAACCTTTTACCAAGGGTACAGCAAAATTATGAGAAAAAATCAGGGAAGGTCTGTGAAATCCAGAGCAGTGACAGGTATATGTTACTCCTCTGTGAGGTAAATAAAAGCGTCTTTCCATGCTGCTGTTTGACGAATGCTAGACAACAGTCACTGTTGTGGTGTGGCAGTACCAGCGCAACACGATCTGTTGCTAGTGGCTGAAGTAAGTACAAGCTAGTATTGCTATGGCTTGTGTGTTTGTGAGCAAAAAAAACCCCACATATTTTTATCTGTACACACATGTCAAATAATGCTGGAACACGTACATAAATGTTCTGGGTATCAATAAAAAAAGCAAACAAATTCAAAAAATAAGGCATAAAAAATATCACATAACATCAGACACTTTGATCTTCTAGGAATCTGGTAACTCCCCAGACTATAAATGGATACAGAGGGACCTCTAAAAGCTGTTACTGGTTGGGGAAAAATGAAGAGGAAAAAATGTACTAATTTTCTGATTACACTCTGTCCTGAACAGAGCTGTGATATGACCATGTTAGGATAAAGCTGATAATGGCCTCTCTCAACCACATCCATTATAAAACTGCGTGTGTGTGTGTGTCCTTGTGTGTGTGTATTTACAGAAAGTTGCTGTAAATTATATATTTGTAGAGGACTGGGGATTGTGTGGATAGATATGTGCACAGGAGATCATAACAGCTAGTGTTTGAGCTGGCAGCAGTGTGGAAATTGTTTCTTTTATTTTTCTCACAGACCTCAGAGGTGCACAAAGAGGGCTACAATAGCTCGTGTAGAGGCAGTGAACGGTCTAAGAGTAACAAAGCAGAACATGTGACTGTAGTAATTATTTTCCCTTTCCTCACAATCGCACATCAGGCATGTATTCAGGTTGCTTCTTTTGGGGCTCAAGGGTGAGGAATGAGGAGGCTTGTTACGTATATCGATGTCACCTGAAATACTTGAATGTGGCAATTTTAACTTCTGCATTCATCCCAATCTAACACCAGAGGGATGCATAGGAAGAAACCACCTTTATTTATTTATTTTTGAAGTTTAGGGAGTGATGCGGACTTTCCAGATAGGACCTTTGTATCCTCACAACATTTGTGTTTTTAGTTTATTGTGCACTATTTTGTCAGATTTTAAACATTAAGCCTTGGGGACAGCTTAAGTATTCCTTGAAAGTAAAAAAGACTACAACTCTGTTCTTACTCATGATTTATGTTTAGTCCACCATTCAACTAAAAGGTTCGGAAATGCCCTAATATACATCTCAGAGCATCTATAATCCCTATGGCTTCTGGGGGCACAAGCTTAATTGAGCTACTTCCTAAGTGGTTATTATTGTACCGTCTTGATCAGGAAAGGTGTTGAAAGGATGCCAGAAAAATAAAAACTGAACAACAAAACGAATTTCTTTCCTTAATCATAATTTCTGCTCAAGCCATCATTGGATGAAAATGTTGTGTGAAAAGAAAAATAAACTTAAAATTCTCATCAGAGCATACAGAAAGTTATGGCTTCTTGATAAAATCTGAATAAGGCAAAACGTGAGAAAAGGAAGAAAAGGTAATGTGAGTGGTACGGAGAGTACAGGAGGATGCGTATGTGTGCGTGTGTGTGTTCAGAGGAGGAGGGTTGAAACAGGAAACATTTCACCCAAGTCCAGTCCTGTACACAGATTTGTTGTAATGATTAACTGTGGCAATTAAATGTCTGTAATTGTGAATGTCCCTTTGGGAGATGGGTACATAGGCTTGTTGTAATGTAAGAGCACTGTGCCTACAGGTAAAGTCTGTGCATATTACCTTCTAAATGTTTTTAGCATGAAATAAAAGATTGTTTAGGAGTGGAAGTGGTAAGGTGATCCTTAGTTTGGAAGTGCCTAGGGTCCTCCAACTTGACATTTCCTGGGGGCCCCTCAAAATGATAACAGTGGCCATGGCCCTCGCCAAATTTTACCTAGTAATATAAATACCACATCAGGTCTCCCCTGAAGGTAGAACACTAGTCTACTGGGACTAACCCACTCAACACAGAATAAATAAAATAAATATATGTTGCACCTGAATATCATAGAATTCATACTTGATCAACATCTGTTTCATCAACAAAACCTGGTCGACTACATAGATGTATGATACGTGCAACACTGCACAGTTCTCAGGGCTCGGAAAAAATGTCCTTTTTCTGACATATTAAACTTAATTTTTAAGTTTAATATTTTACATATGCCAAAGTTATTGCTTGGCATGTGCATAGTAGCAAAATGACATTCATGTTGTAGACATTTTGTGGTCATCTTTGATGGTTGGCATTTGGGAGTTTTGACAATAGGTACACCTAATGTATACACACACACACATGTATGCATATGTGTGTGTACGTATTATATACACACACACACACACACACACACACATTTATATATATATATATATATATATATATATATATATATATATATATATATATATATATATATATAAAATACTCTGTTGCATACAGAGAAAGAGGTTGGCAAAGAAGAAGTGGGATTGTCAGAGAGATGAAGAAAGTAGACAGGACTATAAGGAGATGAGGTGCATGGCAAAGAGAGAGGTGGCGAAGGCTAAGGATAAGGCATATGAAGAGTTATATAAAAGGTTGGACACTAAGGAGGGAGAAAAAGACCTCTACCGATTGGATAGACAGAGGGACCGAGCTAGTAAAGATGTGTAGCAGGTAAAGGTGATGAAGGATAATGAGGGAAATGTACTCATAAGCGAGGAGAATGTGCTGAACAGTTGGAAAGAGTACTCTGAGGGGGCTGATGAATGAAGAGAATGAGAGGGAGAGAAAGTTGGATGATGGGATGGTGAATCATGAAGTGCAGTGGATTAGCAAGGAGGAAGTAAGGATAGCTATGAAGAGGATAAAGAATTGAAAGGCTGTTGGCCCAGATGACATATCTGTGGAAGCATGG